>NC_139521.1:74402641-74656787 GCF_947247035.1 Vipera ursinii
AAGTCACTTTTTTCAGTGCCGTTTCAGTCGCTAAACAAGCTATTGTAAGTTGAGGACTATCTGTGAAGAGGTGATGTTGGGTTGCATGAGGAACATTCTTCAAACTTTACAGGGAAGAAAGTCAAATATGCACTGTTAATTTGGATAAATGCCAAATTAAGGATTGCACTTAGATCAGGGACCTTCAATCTTGGCCCTTTTATGACTTGTGGACTTCAACTCCCAGAATTCCTCAGCCAGGCACGCTGGCTGAGGGATTCTGGGAGTTGAAGTCCACTCCTCTTAAAATCTTTATCAGAGGTCTTCAAACTCGGCCCTTTTATGACTTGTGGACTTCAACTCCCAGAATTCCTCAGCCAGGCACGCTGGCTGAGGGATTCTGGGAGTTGAAGTCCACTCCTCTTAAAGTCTTTATCAGAGGTCTTCAAACTCGGCCCTTTTATGACTTGTGGACTTCAACTCCCAGAAGTCCACAAGTCATAAGAGGGCCAAGTTTGAAGGCCCCTGACTTAGATGCTCAAAATCAGCAAATGAAGTCGGGTGACTGAATGTTTTGATTAAAAGAACTAAGCTTTCTCCTTATTATGCTGCAAAGGATACAAAGTGTAATTTGATCTTTTGGACCAGGAAGTTTCAAAGTTTTTTTTTTTAAGACCTTGTTTGCTTCTTTTACACACAAAAATCCGTATAATTCTTGATGCACCGGAATGTCCCTTTTTTTACCAGGAACTTCTAAATTATTTTTTTGCTCCCCAACGCTTTGACTTGCCAGGAAGTGGAACTATGGGAATGTATGAATGGGCCGAAGCTCAACGAAGACTTAATTCCACTTTAGTGTGAGCAGAGCACAAAATGGCAGGATTGCATCTGATTGGCTTGCACAATCCTCCTGGATAGGGATTGGCTCCTTTCCCAAGTGGGCGGAACCCACGCTTTGTCCTTCAAAGACAGAATTGGGAGATGGAATGGAAGGATTTGGGCAAAAAAAAAAAAACGCCTGTGGATCCTGGCTTTCATCTTTGAATAATATTTTACTATCCAATTTTTTTTCCCCCTCAAGGATTCATTTTCTCCTGCCTTTCTTGACTGAAGCTCCCACGGGCTCCTCTCTGGGAATACAGATAGTCCTCAACTTACAAGAATCCATTTAGTGACCCATCAAAGTTACAAAAAGTCCGCACTTTCCACACTTGGGGCCCTTACAACATCCCCGTGGTCACATGATCAAAATTCAGACTCTTGGCCGCTGACTCGTATTTGTGACGGTCGCGGTGTTCCATGGCAAAAACTGTGGCTAGAACGGTGGTAAAACGGGGCAAAATTGACGTGGCAGCAGAAATGTTGGCCTCAATTGCGGTCGTAAGTCGAGAACTACCTGTATATTTATTAGGCTAACAAGCCAGGCTAATAAAGACACTCCGTATTTACCAGGCTACTAAATACGTTATACTGATTTTGATTTTATTTTACTTTTTCCTGAAAAAGATAAGTTCTTTGAAGATAAAAAAGGAAGAACTTAAGGCAGAGGCCCCCAACCTTTCGGGCGCCAGGGACCGGTTCCGTGGAGAGAGGTTTTTCCGCAGACCGAGACCGCGTGGTTTTGTGTGCTGCCTGCATCCCACGGATGGGGCTTTGCTTGTTCGTGCAGACCGGTTGCTGGCATGCCACGGACCGGTACCGGTCCACGGAACTGGGGTTGGGGACCCCTGACTTAAGGTATAGGTCCCATCACCCCCAGATTTTCTGTCCCCTATTAAAATATTTTGCAGATGCTGGTTAGAAAGAAATTTCCTGTTGGGGACTTAAGGAGAGAAATAGATTTATAAGGCCAGGAGGAAGTAACCTACCTGGAACGAAGGAGAAATTTCCTGACAGTGAGGAGAATTAACCAGTGGAACAACCTGCCTCCAGAAGCTGTGAATGCTCCAACACTGGAAATTTTTAAGAAGAGACTGGACAGCCATTTGTCTGAAATGATATAGGTTCTCCTGCCTGAGCAGGGGGTTGGACTAGAAGACCTCCAAGGTCCCTTCCAGCTATTCTATTCTATTCTATTCTATTCTATTCTATTCTATTCTATTCTATTCTATTCTATTCCATTCCATTCCATTCCATTCCATATTTTATATTCCATTCCATTTCATATTTTCTATTCTATTCTATTCTATTCTATTCTATTCTATTCTATTCTATTCTATTCTATTCTATTCTATTCTATTCTATTCCATTCCATTCCATTCCATTCCATTCCATTCCATATTTTATATTCCATTCCATATATTCTATTCTATTCTATTCCATTCCGTTCCATATTTTCTATTCTATTCTATTCTATTCTATTCTATTCATTCCATTCCATATTTTCTATTCCATTCCATTCCATATTTTCTATTCTATTCCATTTCATATTTTCTTTTCTATTCTATTCTATTCTATTCTATTCTATTCTATTCTATTCTATTCTATTCTATTCTATTCTATTCTATTCTAATTTTCCATTCCCTTCCATCTGTTCTATTCTATTCTATTCTATATTTTCTATTCTATTCCATTTCATTCCATTCCAGGTAGTCCTCGACTTACAGCGGTTTGTTTAGTGTCTGCTCAAAGTTAACGGCACTGAAAAAAAAGCGACTTATCACCCCTTTTCACACTCACGGGCAGGGTCACGGCATCAAAATTCAGAGGCTTGGTGAGGGACACGCATTTATTGACGGTCGTCATGTCCCGTCACGTTTTACGACCTTCTGACGCGCCAGGTCCATGGGGGAGCCAGATCCACTTAACAACGGCGTTGCTAGCTTCACGACTGCAGCGACTCACTTAACAACCATGGCAGAAAAGGGTCACAAAACAAGATTCACGATTCACTGAACCCACATCTCGCTTAGCGACAGAAACTGGGGGGCCTCAATTGCGGTCGTAAGTCGAGGACTGCCTGGGCATGGTTGTTCTCTGGTGGGACATATCTCTCCAGCATCTTGGATAAAAGAGGTTTTTTATTATTATTATTTAGCTGCTCCCCATTTCTTTCACTACCTCCCTTCCCCAAAATATTGTGGGAAGCTGACAACTTGTGTGGAAAGCAGTCCCATTTTCTTGCCGGTTAAATAGCGCAGGCCTGCTCCTCTGACTGCCTCGTTAAAATTTAACTTAGATTATCTAATTAAAAAGACTCATTTGAAGAGAGAGAGGGTCAGCATTGACCGGATTATCCAGCAGGAGGAGAGAACAGATTAGCCAAGTCATGATTTTTAAGCCGTATATAGGGAAACATTTTGCATCTTTGCCTCTGAAAATTGGAACGCCCATGTCAGCCCAGGTCAGATTACAGCCCCATTTCAGGCCAGTTTAATAAACGATAACAGCAGCGGGGACGTTTATTTGCTCCGCTTTGGAAAGGACAGAAGAGGTAGCAATTACCGAGTTTTAACAACCCTTGCGATAGAAAAAAATCACTAAAGAAATTCCTTTATAATTGAAAGCCCCTTTTGGGCCTTTTAATAATAATAGCAACAACAACCATAGCAACAATAATAATAATGATAAAGTTGGAAGAGACCTACTCCAACCCCTTGCTCAGGCTGGAAACCCTATGCTCCAACGCTGGAAGTTTTTAAGAAGAGACTGGACAGTCGCTTGTCTGAAATAGTATAGGTTCTCCTGCTTGAGCAGGGGGCTGGACTAGATGACCTCCAAGGTCCCTTCTATTCTATTCTATTCTATTCTATTCTATTCTATTCTATTCTATTCTATTCTATTCTATTTATTCCATTCCATATCCTATCCTATCCTATCCTATCCTATCCTATCCTATCCTATCCTATCCTATCCTATCCTATCCTATCCTATCCTATCCTATTCTATTCTATTCTATTCTATTCTATTCTATTCTATTCTATTCTATTCCATTTATTCCATTTCATATTCCTATTCTATTCTATTTATTCCATTCCATATCCTATCCCATCCCATCCCATCCCATCCCATCCCATTCCATTCCATTCCATTCCATTCCATTCCATTCCATTCCATTCCATTCTATTCTATTCTATTCTATTCTATTCTATTCTATTCTATTCTATTCTATTCTATTCACCTGAAATGGTAGGGTTTCCTGCCTGAGCAGGGGGTTGGACTAGATGACCTCTGAGGTCCCTTCCAACTCTGTTATTCTACAGTATTCTTAGACATTATAGGCACCTGAGTGACTTTGACTTACAACCACTTGTTTAGTGACTGTTCGAAGTTACAACAGCACTGAAAAAAAAACGACTTGCAACGGATTTTTCACCCTTAGCCGTTGCAGCACCCCCGTGATCACATGATCAAAACTCAGATAGATGCTTGGCTCCTGACATGTACTTACGACGGTCGCAGTAGCCCAGGGTCAACTGATCACGTTTTGTGACTTTCGGACAAGCATTAGGGAAGGCAGATTCACTTCGCAGTCACGTTACTCACTTAACGTCGCTTTAACAGTTGTGGCGAAAAAGGTCCCCAAATGGGGCATACATAACTCACCTAACTTGCGATGGAAACTTTATGCTCAAGTTAGGATTGTAAGTTAAGGACTGCTTGTACACTTACACCGTCACTATGATTAAACTTTATATTATGGCTTACCTTTATGTTATGATTTAACTTTACATAAACTTTGATTAGTAGTGGGTTATTGGATTTGTTTATATTTATTGTGGATGCCTTACCCATTAAGATTTTCATCCAGTCAGGTGTTTTATAATCTCTACTGATTTAGCAATGCGTAAGTATCACAAAGAACTGTAATATTTATTTATTTATTTATTTATTTGGGTTTTGTTATGCAAATATCCCCTCAGCCCAAAAATTTCAGCTTTTTCCTGCTTTGCTGCAATATCATAAAGGCGAGTTAGCTTCTGACTATATATCCCACATGGATTCTGCCATATTTTGAATCCTTCATATTAACATTGAGCCTTCAAGTTATGGCTGTCCTCTATTATGCATGGAGAAAGAAGGTTTAATGCGCGCACACACAAAAAAGTTATTTGTTCAGAGAGATTTGTCCACAGTGGCCTTCACTGTTCAAAGGAGTATTTCCACTTTTTTAACTGCGGTCCCTGGAGTGTGATATTTATAAGCCGTTTAAAGTCTAAGAATCGAGTTTGTTCTGATAGAGGTCTCATCGCCCTTCTCAACGAGTTGTCTGAAATTTGGAATATATTTTCTCAAATGCTCTTTTTTTAAGTTTCTGCAGCAGGCTGATTTGAAAAAAGGATGTTGGCTTGTATTACTCATTAGACAGTATAATCTGTTTGGGCCATGAAACATCTGCAAGAAATGAACAAAATGAAATTCAACGGTGAAACAAGTAAGGTTCTACATTTAGGCAAGAAAAACCAAATGCACAGGTATAGTACTATAGGTGGTACCTTGCTCAATAGGAGCAACTGTGAGAGGGATCTCAGAGTCCTAGTGGACAATCACTTAAACAGGAGCCAGCCGTGTGATGCAGCTGCTAAAAAAGCCAACACAGTCCTAGGCTGCATTAACAGAGGGATAGAATCAAAATCATGTGAAGTGTTAATACCACTTTACAAGGCCTTGGTAAGGCCACACTTGGAATACTGCATCCAGTTTTGGTCACCACGATGCAAAAAAGATGTTGAGACTCTAGAAAGAGTGCAGAGAAGAGCAACAAAGATGATCAGGGGACTGGAGGATAAAACATATAAGGAACGGTTGCTGGAATTGGGTATGTCTAGTTTAATAAAGAGAAGGACGAGGGGGGACATGATAGCAATCTTCCAGTATCTCAGGGGCTGCCCCAAAGAAGAGGGAGTCAAGCTCTTCTCCAAAGCGCCTGAAGGCAGGACAAGAAGCAACGGATGGAAACTAACCAAAGAGAGAAGCAACCTGGAACTAAGGAGAAACTTCCTAACAGTTAGAAGAATTAACCAGTGGAACAACCTGCCTCCAGAAGCTGTGAATGCTCCAACACTGGAAGTTTTTAAGAAGAGACTGGACAGGACATTTGTCTGAAATGGTATAGGGTTTCCTGCCTGAGCAGGGACTTGGACTAGATGACCTCCGAGGTCCCTTCCAACTCTGTTATTGTTATTGTTGTTTTTAATAGTTTGGTGCCACCAGAGTAGTTTTAAGCCTTGGGAATTATTGTTTTCTGGATCGCTAACAGAGATTTTTTTTTTATTTTTCAGGCCAATATGGGTATATGCTTCCTTGTTATCCTATTCAGCAGCTGCTTAACATACTTAGGTGTTGCCAATATAACAACAGGTGAGTTACCTGTAGTTTCTTTTGGGGGGGTGATAGTGGTGGTGGTGGTGGGGAGATGGGCTAAATGTAGACGTGACAAGATCTTTTAGGCGTATGTCTGTTCTCGGCTGTCAGTAACAATATCTCTCCATTTCTAAGTATGTACTTGTCTTCTCCGTGATAAGACTGTGAAAGGATGTTCTGTAGATCTAGCCCAGGGGTAGGCAACCTTGGCTCTTTTATGCCTCGTGGACTTCAACTCCCAGAATTCCTGAGCCAGCATGGCTCAGCTTGGAAACCTCTCCCCTTTCCTCTCAGCGTGGCTGGCTCAGGAATTCTGGGAGTTGAAGTCCACGAGGCATAAAAGAGCCAAGGTTGCCTGCACCTGATCTAGCCTTTTCAGAGTTTACACCTGCATAAGAGCCATGGTGGCGCAGTGGTTAGATGCAGTATTGCAGGCAAAAACTGCCCACCGCCAGCAGTTCAGTCCTGGCGGGGCTCAAGGTTGACTCAGCCTTTTATCCTTCCGAGGTAACTAAAATGAGGACCTTGATCGTTGGGGGAGATAGGCTGACTCTGCAAACTGCTTAGAGAGGGCTGTAAAGCACTGTGAAGTGGTATATAAGTCTAAGGGCTATTGCTGTTCTATTCTATTCTATATATTTTCTATTCTATTCTGTTTTATATATTTTCTATTCTATTCTATTATCATTATTCTAGTCTTATCATTATTCTATTCTGTTCTGTTCTATTCTATATATTTTCTATTCTATTCCATATATTTTCTATTCTATTCTATTCTATTCTATTCTATTCTATTCTATTCTATTCTATTCTATTCTATTCTATATATTTTCTATTCTATTCTGTTCTATATATTTTCTATTCTATTCCATACATTTTCTATTCTGTTCTATTCTATTCTATTCTATTCTATTCTATTCTATTCTATTCTATTCTATTCTATTCTATTCTATATCCAATTTCTATTCTATTCTATTCTATTCTATTCTATTCTATTCTATTCTATTCTATTCTATTCTATTCTATTCTATTCTACTCTACTCTACTCTATTCTATATCCAATTTCTATTCTATTCTATTCTATTCTATTCTATTCTATTCTATTCTATTCTATTCTATTCTATTCTATTCTATTCTATTCTATTCTATTCTATTCTATTCTATTCCATTCCATTCCATTCCATTCCATTCCATTCCATTCTCTAGTCTAGTCTAATCTGCATTCTATTCTGTTCTGTTCTATTCTATTATTTCTTATTCTATTCTATTCCATTCCATTCCATTCTCTAGTCTAGTCTAGTCTGCATTCTATTCTGTTCTGTTCTGCTTTCTAGTCTAGTCTAGTCTACTCCACTTTGAATTCTAGTCTAGTCTGTTCTGCATTCTGTTCTAGTCTACTCTATTCTACTCTGCATTCTATTCTATTCCATTCCATTCTGTTCTGTTCTATTCTATAAAATAAATTTTGCAAGTTGCAGGAGTGAGTGAGATACTCTTTGGTAAAGCAGTGTATCTTGAAAGTGGCCTCTTTATTCTTTTCTTCCAGTACATCCGTCGACCGAGAGTCCCTTGCCCACCACCAGTTTAGTGAAAACTGCCAGTACGCAGTCGAGTAGTGCAAAACCCACCAGTTCCATGAAGAGGCCCACCACGTCACCAGGCGGGTCTCCGACCGTGGCACAGAGCCAGCCGCCTCCGAAAGTGCCGGAAGCCACAACCACTGCCACCGTCAGTGTGCCCAGCGTGAGAGCGGCAACGACGTCACACAAGACTCTGCCGCCTACATCGGGGCCCACCACCGTCCCACCTAATGCCACGGAACTTCTTCCCAATGTCAGCGCGACAGATAAAACCTTGATGACGGTGGAGGCCAACTTCACAAGTGCACTAGTGACTTCACAAGCCTTTAACACCGCAAGTATGGAATCACTTATTTATGTATTAAGATAGATAGATAGATAGATAGATAGATAGATAGATAGATAGATAGATAGATAGATAGACAGACAAAGATAGATAGACAGACAGACAGACAGACTAATGTTACTCCTGCCTTTATTATTCCACAAGTAACTCAAGGTGGCAATCATACATACTACTCCTTCCTCCTCTTTTTGCCACAACAACCCAGTGAGGTGGGCTGGACTGAGAGCAAGTGATTGACCCAAAGTTGCCCAATTTTTCTTTCTCATGCCTAAGAGTGGGCTAGCCCACACCATCTCCTGGTGATTGGCACAACCTCAGTCAGCCAGCTTTCAAGCCTAAGGCGGGATTGGAACTCACCACCTCCTGGTTATTGCCCCAGAGTCACCCAGCTGGCTTTCAAGCCTAAGGCGGGATTAAACTCACCATCTCCTGATGATTGCCCCAAAGTTACCTAGCTACCTTTCATGGTTAAGGAGGGACTAGAACTCACCGTCTCCTGGTGATTGGCCCAAAGTTACCCAGCTAGCTTTCATGCCTAAGGCGGCACTAAAACTCACCGTCTCCTGGTGATTGTCCCAAAGTCACCTAGCCGGCTTTCACGCCTAAGGCAGAACTCGAACTCAGAGCCACAGTGTCAAAATCGTGGAAAGAAGTGCAGCATTCATCACAGAAAGAACGTAACTGAACAAACCAGGGTGTGACTTTGAAGAGAGTACAGAATTCTTCACCGAGAAAAGAAACAAAAGAAAAATTCTAGGGGAGGAGGTGGAGACCTTACGGCAAGGACGTACGTAGACTTTTATTAATATTTTTTTTTAAAAAAAATGAAAAAAAACACCAGCCAATTTATAGAGAGCCATAAAAGCCTTGAGAAATGATGCTGAATGTTTTCTATTTACAGCTGATATTCCACGAGGTGCTGGTGAGTGCCTTTTATTTTATTTCTTTGAATTCTCTTACTATTTAATCAAGAGATTCTCGTTCTCGGAAACAACGTCTCTTTTCTAAAGCTACTATGAAACTTTATGATCTTGGGGACGTTTGGATAGCCACGGCTTGCAAGGCTAGGGCAAAGCCCCAGGAATGTGTGCAGAAGGGGGGGGGGTGAAAGGGAAAAAAAAGAGGTTTCATCTATGTGAAGGTCCTTAGGTAATCATAAATGTTTGCTAGAATCCCCAGAAAGCCGTTTTCAGCTAGTCCTCGACTTAGCGACAGTTAGCGTAGTGACCGTTCAAACTCACCCAACAGCCCTGGAAAAAGTGAGTTACGACCATTTTCCACACGACCGTCGCAACATCCCCCAGGGTCACATGATCAAAATTCAGGCCTTTTGGCAACTGACTGGTACTTAACGACGGTCGCAGCGTCCCGGGATCACGTGATCCCCCTTTTATTTTATTTATTTATTTTTATTTTATTATTACATTTCTATACCGCCCTTTCCCGGAGGACTCAGGGCGGTTTACAGGGTAATTAAAAACCCAAATACAAAAGTTAAAAAACCAAGTTTAAAAAAAAATTAAATTTATCCCTGTATAAGTAAAACCCCAGTTAAAATAAAATTGATCCTCAGCCTGGGCCAGAAAGCTCGAAGAGCCAGGTCTTCAGGTCCCGGCGGAATGAACAGAGGTCTGGGGCAGTCCTCAGCTCTATTGGCAGCTGGTTCCAAAGGGCAGGCGCCCCTTTTAAGGAATTTGTTGTGCAGAGGTCTCCTTGTGCTACCAAAGAGTTGCACAGACAAGGAAGGGTACTGAGAGTAGTAAAAGTCACACAAGAATACACTGAGTTATAAAAACAAAAAGTAGTTTACTTTTGAGGTGGTGTAAAGACAAAAATGCACAGTCAAAAAATAAACAGTCCAGGTCATAAACAATAGCAACAGTCCAAGGAGTAATCCAAAACACAAAGTCTTCTTACCGGTCCAGAGGTCAATACACAGTTCAGGTTACAACAGTAGTAAACCAACAGCAGAGCAAAAACAGTAATAGTAGAGATCAGTGAATTCAGAGAGAGAGAAGCTATGTTCCTAGCTTCCTCTTATGGCATGGGTCAGCAACCTGAAACAGTGAAAGAGCCACTCGGAACTGGTTCCCTCACAAAAGGAAAAACTGGGAGCCGCAAAAAATGTGTGTACATGCGCACATGCGCAGAACAGGGTTTGACTGAAGAGTGGAGCCAAGGCGAGATATGCACTTACCCTGCATATTTGAATTGATTGGTTGAACTTTTTTAGTCCCACTTTTTTTTTTTGACTACACATGGCAGAGGACTGGGAGCCACAGGAGACGGCTGAAAGAGCCGCATGCGGCTCCGGAGCCGCAGGTTGCAGACCTGTGTCTTATGGCCATGAGAACACTTACACACCCATTGGCCAATTAACAACTTAAAGACATAGCATTATGGTTAATATATTTTCAACCCAACATTGTAGGCTAACACCATATGCCTGAGAAGGCCCTATCCCTGGGTGTCGTCCGCCGGCAATCTCTTACCGGTGGCACCCTGAGAAGACCCTCCCTGTGGAAGCGCACTGGACGAAGGGAACTTGATGCCGGCAGCAGGTGTTCCCTCAGATATCCCGGACCCAAGCCATGTAGGGCTTTATAGGTCATCACCAGCACCTTTTGCGACAGTCTGACAAGCAAAGTCCACGGGGGGGGGAGCCACTTCACAACCAGGTTACTCACTTGACAACTGCAGCAGATTCCTTAACAACCGTGGCAAGAAAAGGGGTAAAATGGGAGAAAACTCAGATTGACACCGTCTCCCTTAGCGACAGAAGTTACGGCCTCAATTGTAGCCGTAAGCCGAGGACTATCTGTACCTTTTTTTAAAAAAATTGAATTCCAACTGCGACGGATCCCCTAACCTGGATTGTGTCGTCACCTCCCATTTGATATATATTAAATTTCTATTTTTTCTTCAAATTTCTTTTTTTTTAATTGAAAAGTTTTACAGTACATTTTATTTTTAACAAAACAAAACAAAACCCCTCCCACCCCCCTCCCCTCTTCCCAACCCTCCCCAACACCTCCCTCCCTCCCCCTCCCCTCTCCCCAACTTCCCAGAGCTAAATGCAAGGTATAAAAGTAGAAACAATCATAATCTACCATATGCAAACAACAATAAACTATTAAATCTATCGCACTTTAACTCTTATAGAATAACTACAAGCACTATAAATATCACATCAATACTTATTCAAATGCTAAATGAAACTTTTTCGTCCCATATTTATTCTGGATGTAATCCATCCATTTTTTCCACTCCACAGTATATCTCTGTTGCGAATGTTCTTTCAAATACGCCGAGATCTTTGCCATTTCCGCCAGGTTGGAAACTTTTAAAGTCCATTCTTCTATAGTCGGCAGTTCTTCCTTCTTCCAATATTGACCTACTAAAAGTCTTGCTGCCGTAATTAAATTCAACATCAACTTAGTATCCACAACAGTAGTGTCAGTAATAATACCCAGTAAAAACAATTGCGGACAAAACTTTATCCTTTTCTTAAATATCTTCTGCATATTCCACCAAATTTTAATCCAAAATGCTTTAACCTTTTTACAGGTCCACCATATATGAAAATACGTTGCATCTTCACCACCACACCTCCAACATTTAGGCTGGCAATTCGGATACATACTTGCTAGTTTTTTAGGATCTAAATGCCACCTATAAAACATTTTATAAAAGTTCTCTCTTAAATTTTGAGCTTGCGTGAATTTTACATTTCTCACCCAAATCTTTTCCCAGGTATCCATTGTAATGGCTTCTTGAAAATTCAAATTTCAAGTCATAAGCCCAGGAGCTACACGGACAGACGTAAAGGAAATTTTAAGATTTTTTTAAATTTGGGGATTGGTGTATTTTTTTTCTCTCTTAGTAGATAAATGAGCTTCAGTTAGATAAGTTACACGTATCTGCTGACTCTGGAAAATATTCAGGCTCGTCACAAACAGCAAGGGGTTTCAGAGAATTTCCAGATATAATTTTCCGGCAGATAATCCTGTTCCATTTAACCTGGGGGAGAAAATTCTAATTTTGTATCTCCTGCGGTTTGAGATAGCGGTGGGGACTTACCAGGAGAAAAGGTGTTTAAGAATTACCGCAGGCAGTTAACACAACTGATTATGCAGCCCCTTGTAAAAGCCGGGCAGATCTGTGCAAAGAGGATCAACCAAGAAAGGCATCTTAAAACAGTGGCCGATATTTTAATTTCAAGTGTGGCGTGACCATTCTTTTAAAAAAATAGAAAACTGAATTGTTTGACCCATTAACATCTAGTTGCTGCCTTTCAAAGAAAGATTGAAATGGGGGAAAAATTGCAAAAAGGAAAAGTTGTCCTCAACATTTTAGCTGAAAATGTTTGTTGTTCAGCGAGACATCGGTTAGGTGAAAAATGCCCATTTTACCACGTGTCTTGCCCCACTTGTTAAGTGAACTTTTGGCAGTTGTTAAGGTCCACCAGAAATGCACTAGCAAAAACAACAACGACAACCTTGGAAAGATTAGTAAATGTTATTTCGTAAATATTTAGTACCAGGGAGTCCTCGGCTTGTGACCACAATCGAGTTCCAAATTTCCGTTGTTAAGTGAGACGTTTGTTAAGTGTGTCCTGCCCCATTTGACGACTTTTCTCGCCACAGCTGTTGCGTGAAGCCCTGCGGTTGTTAAGGTGGTAACCCGCTTGTGAAGTGAATCTGGCTTCCCCCATTGAATTTGTTGGTCAGAAGGTCGCAAAAGGGGAAATCACGTGACCCCGGGACACGGCGACCATCATAAAGGCGAGTCGGTTGCCAAGTGTCCGAATTTTGATCCCATGACCATGAGGATGCTGCAACGGTCGTAAGTGGTCATACGGTACTTTTTTCAGTCCTGTTGTAACTTCGAACGGTCGCTAAATGAACTGCTGTAAATCGAGGACCACCTGCAACTACTAGTGGGCTGTTTTTGCTCCTCGTGAGTTGCTCTCCACTTGAGGCAAAAGAGGTTCCTGGGGTGCGGGGTAAAAAATGAATTAAATTTTCCCAGCGCAGGAGGTCACCAGGCTGAAACGGATGGAGAGACGGAGAGGTTAAACGCACCCGTAGTCTCGAATCCCTTTGCGATCACAAGAGTTCTCGAATTCCATTGACTCTTGTCTACCGCCAATTCGCTTTGACCGTTAGCAGTTCAGATTCCTGTAGAGAGCATAAGCAATAAACCTTTAGGCAGGTAGTCCTCGGCTTAGGACCACAATCGAGCCTAACGCTTATATTGCTAAGCGAGACAGTTGTTAAGTGAGTTTTTGCCCCCATTTTTACGACCTTCCTTGCCACATTTGCTCAGTGAATCATTGCAGTTGTTAGTCACACACGGTTGTTCAGTGAATCTGGCTTTGCTTGTCAGAAGGGTCGCAAAAGGGGGAATCACATGGGGCACTGCAACCGTCATAAATGCGAGTCAAGTTGCCAAGGGTCTGAATTTTGATCCCATGCTCTTGGAGCCGCTGCAGCAGCCATAAATGTGAAACATGGTCCTTTGTACGGTGCCGTTGCAACTTCAAGTGGTCGCTAAATGAATTGTTGTAAGCGGAGGACTACCTGTCTTCATTTGAACTGCCCATTTTTCCTGGTTTTTCCCGCTTGACCCCAAGTCTGATTAAAGCAAATATGGAGATTTTATTCTTGGTTGCCAGAGGCGATGAGAAATGGCAGGAAAAAGAACGGGAGCCCTTTTCTGCACATCTGCCTTTGGACTTCCAGATGTTCAGATGAGGTTAAAAGGGGATTTGGGAAAAGTGCAGTAAAACCCAGCAGTGAGTGGCTATAAATTACCTCCAGCTCTACAAATAAGAGGAAACCTGAATAGCACATAACTGTTTTTTACTGGGCTTTCACTCTAGTTAATCCTGGTTTGATTAGCCACCATAGGAGGCCTGGAGTTATTCTGAATTTTCTTTTTCTTTTTTTTTTTTTTTGCGTTTATTCAGATGACTCGGAACCTCGACGAGGTAAGCTGATCCTCTTCACCTTGGCAAATCTGTTGTAAATCTTTTGGTTAAATATATATATTTATATATATATGTATATTTCATCATTGCTTTGGAATATTGTATTTTATTAAGCCACAGGACTTTCCCCACCCTGTTTGGCTAAGCTTTTCTGAGATTTCCCTGAGCATAGGAGAGTTGGAAAGGCATCCTTTAAGGAGGAACGTACTTTTTTTAAAAAAAATTTCAATTTATACGGCCACCCACCTCACGTTCATGAGGTCTGGGGGGCTGCAAGTCACAGTGGGGGAAACGGAAGGCAGCCTAGCAATTTATTGATGCCCAAGCTTGTACCACCTCCTCAGCTTGCAGTCGTTCATTTAGCGACCGTTCAGAATTACAAGAGCGTAGGCTTTGTTTGTTGGGAGCCCACTCTCTCTTCTTCCTTTCCTTTCCTTTCCTCTTCCTCTCCCTCTTCCTCTTCCTCTCCCTTTCATTCCCTTTTCTTCCCTCCGTTTCCCTTCCCTTTGCTTCCCTTCCCTTCCTTTTTTTCTTTCCTCTGCTTCCCTTCCCTTTGCTTCCCTCCCATTTCCTCCCCTCCCCTTTTCCTTCCCCTCCCTTTCCTCCCCCTCCCTCTTCCTCTTCCTCTCCCTTTCATTCCCTTTTCTTCCCTCCGTTTCCCTTCCCTTCCCTTCCCTTCTTTTCTTTCCGTTGCTTCCCTCCCATTTCCTCCCCTCCCTTCCCCTCCCCTTTTCCTTCTTTCCCCTCCCTCCCTCTTCCTCTTCCTCTCCCTTCCCTTCCCTTTTGTTTCCTTCCCTTCTCTTTGCTTCCCTCCCATTTCCCTCCTTCCCTTCCCCTCCCTTTCTTCTCCCTCCCTCCCTCTTCTTCTTCCTCTTCCTCTTCCTTTCATTCCCTTTTCCCTTCTCTTCCCTTCCTTTTTGTTTCCTTCCCTTCCCTTCTCTTTTCCTTCCCTCCCATTTCCTCCCCTCCCTTCCCCTCCCCTTTTCCTTCCTTCCCCTCCCTTTCCTCTCCCTCCTTCTTCCTCTTCCTCTCCCTTTCATTCCCTTTTTCCTTCCCTTCTCTTTTCCTTCCCTCCCATTTCCTCCCCTCCCTTCCCCTGCCCTTTTCCTTCCTTCCCTTCTTTTTTTTATTTTCTCTTCCCTCCCGCCCCCTTCCCTCCTTTCTCTTCTTGGGCAGCTGCCGTTGAGGGCAGGCAGGAAGCCGAGAGAGCGTGGTTCTGCCAGCTGGTTTATTTCTGTCTTCTCTGGTTGCTTTCTGCCTGCTGCCCTGTCCTTCCCCTCTCCCCACCGGGGTCACAGGGTCAGGGTCCAAACCGCCCCCCCCCTCAGCTTTTCAAGCCAGCCGGCAGTTCCTTGGCAAACCTGTCACGCACGCCTGCGTTTCAACCGGAGCCCTTTGCAGCGCTGCAGGCTTGCAAAAAAAAGAAAAAGTTTCCCTCCCCCCCTCCCCTTTTCTTTCTGTTTTGGGGAAGAGGGAGGGAACTGTTCGTTCTGCAAAAAAAAAAAAAAACAAAAACAAAACCACACCGCACACAAAAAATACACACACACACACAGAGAAAAAAGCACGGTCTCAGCTGCTTCCGAGCATGCCCGGAAGAGTTTTGGGGGGTTTTTTTGTTTTTAATTGTAAGAATAAAATCGCCTTGGATCTAAAAATTTTCCATTAAAGAAATAAATAAAGCGCCTTTGGAGAGAAGAAGCCCAGTTTCAAACTTGGAACAAGTTTCCTGCCTGAGCAGGGGGTTGGACTAGATGACCTCCGAGGTCCCTTCCGACTATTATTATTATGATTATGATTATGATGATTATGATTATTATTATTATGATGATGATGATTATGATGATTATGATTATGATTATTATTATTATTATGATGATGATGATGATTATGATGATTATGATTATGATTATTATTACAATTCCTCAAACTTCAATCGGAGAGAGAGAGTCAGTGGGTCAACCCAGAAATCTGGAAACAAACTCCACCTTTCAGGGTTGGTGTGTACGGGCAGCCCTCGATGTAACGACCACAAAATTTTTACGTGGCTAAGTGAGAAATTTGTTAAGCCAGCTTGGCCCCGTTTTGTGACTTTTCCTTGCCACGGTTGTTAAACTGAATTGCTGCCATTGTTAAAATTTGTAACGCCATCGTTAAGTGAATCCGGCTTTCTCCCCAAAACCCCCCCCCCATTGACTTTGCTTGTCTGAAAGTCGCAAAAAGGGGAACACGTGACACCCCCCTCGGGATGCCGCAATCCCCATCGTAAATGTGAGTCAGTCACCTCTGAAGGTAAATCACGCGACCGCGGGGATGCTGCAACGGTCGTGTGAAAAACGGTCGTAAGCCACTCCCGTTGGTGCTGCTGTAACTTTGAACGGTCATTAAATGAACAATCGATCCCCGAAATTTCTGCCGCTCAGCGATGCAGTTGTTACGGGAGCGTTGGCTTCGTTTTACGACCTGCCTTGCCCTGAGTTGTTCAGCAAATCGCTGAAGTTGTTAAGTCAGGAAGGGAGGTCGTTAAGTGAATCTGGCTTGCCCCCGTTGGCTTTGCTTGTCGCAAAAGAGGAATCACGTGATCCCAGGACACTATCCTTGCCACAAACATCAGTCAGTTGCCGAGGGTCTGAATTTCGATCATCTGACCACGGGGATCCGGCAACGGTCGGGTTAACAGCAGTCAGGATTCACATTTCTGGGTGCCATTTTAACTGAATGGTCACTAAACAAATCATTGTAAATTGAGGACTGCCTGGATCAAAAGCTGCTTCTGTTGTTATGTTTATTTCATTACCTTTATTTTTTTAACAAATAATTCAAAGGGGCAAATATATCGACACACCTTCCTCCTCCTATTTCCCCCCACAACAACAACCCTGCGAGGTGGGTTGGCTGAGGGAGAGGGACTGGCCCAAAGTCGCCCAGGTGGCTTTCATGCCTAAGGTGGGACTAGAACTCACCGTCTCCTGGCGATTGGCCCAAAGTCATCCAACTACCTAAAATGCTAAGGCGGGATGAGAACTCACCAGATCCTGCTGGTTAAACCAGAGTCACCCAGCTGGCTTTCATGCCTACGGAGGAACTAGAACTCACCTTCTCCTAGTGATTGACTCAAAAGTAATCCTGCCAGCTTTCATGGCTAAGGCGGGACTAGAACTCACCGTCTCCAACTGATTGATCCAAAGCCAGCTGGCTTTCATGCCTAAGCTGGGACTAGAACTCACCGTCTCCTGGTGATTGACCCAGTCACCCAGCTGGCTTTCATGCCTACGGAGGAACTAGAACTCACCTTCTCCTAGTGATTTGACTCAAAAGTAATCCTGCCAGCTTTCATGGCTAAGGCGGGACTAGAACTCACCGTCTCCTGGTGATTGACCCAGAGTCACCCAGCTGGCTTTCATGCCTACGGAGGAACTAGAACTCACCTTCTCCTAGTGATTGACTCAAAAGTATTCCTGCCAGCTTTCATGGCTAAGGCGCCGGGATTAGAACTCACCGTCTCCGGGTGATTGATCCAAAGCCACCCAGCCGGCTTTCAGGCCCTAAGCTGGGACTAGAACTCCCCATCTCCTGGTGATTGTCCCAAAGTCAACCAGCCGGCTTTCACGCCTAAGGCGTGACTCGAATTCATGGCCCTCCACTTTTTTTTCCTAGCCAGCTGCTTTAACCACTAGACCCAAGTTGCTCTCACTTGCTCTGAAACACATCCCTGCAGAGCGTTTGGCTGTCGGAAGGTGCTTTAGGGGTGGGGTGAAAATCGGCTTTTCGTTTCCATCCCTTCAAAGCTCTGGCTCACCTGCCAACTTACCTTTTGCCCCCCTCCCTAAAAAAATGCTTTGAAATGATGATCGTCGCCATTGGCGAAGCCGGAAACCCACCTCCTCAAATCGCTCTGTTTTTTTTTCCTCTCTCTTCTCTTCCCAGACGAAACGCCCATCATCGCCGTAATGGTGGCCCTGTCCTCCTTGCTCGTCATAGTATTTATTATTATTGTTCTGTACATGCTAAGGTGAGTCAGCCTTCTCCTCCTTCACCATCGCCCTTGCCTCGCAGTAGCATCCCCGTCAGGTCGCAAGAGACGGTGGAGCAGTGGGCTGATGCCTCCTTAAGTAACACCAGCTACCTGCAATTAGCGCAGGTTCGAGTCCCACCAGGCTCCAGGTTGACTCAGCCTTCCATCCTTCCAAGGTAGGTAAAATGAGGACCCAGATTGTTGGGGGCAATTAAGCTGACTTTGTAATAATGCCACTTGGGGGGCGGGCGAAAGCCCTAATAAGCAGGCATATACATAGAATGAAGGCTACTGCTAAGCACATTGGTTTGTGGTTAAATTGTAAGCCGCCCTGAGTCTTCGGAGAAGGGCGGGATATAAATGGGATTTTAAAAAAAATGCACAGGGACCCATTTCAAATTAGCTTCGGGCTGCCTGGCATATGGATTGATTGATTGACTTGTTTCTTACGGCTGTGTCTAGTTTAATGAAAAGAAGGGCGGCCGGGGGGCGGGGAAACGGACCGACAGGATAGCAGTGTTCCAATATTTGAGGGGCTGCCACAAAGAAGTGGGGGGGTCCACCTATCCTCCAAAGCAGAGGCCCCCAACATTTTGGGCACTAGGGACCGGTTCCGTGGAGAGAGAGGTTTTCCCGCGGACCGAGACCGCGTGGTTTTGTGTGCTGCCTGCATCCCACGGATGGAGCTTTGTTTGTTTGTGTGGACCGGTTGCAGGCGTGCCGCGGCCCGGTACCGGTCCACAAACCAGGGGTTGGGGACCCCTGCTCCAAAGCACTAGAAGGCCCGACAAGAAGCAACGACTTCAACCTTTCTCTCTCTCTCTCTCTCTCACTCCCACGTTCTTCAGCTCCCAAAATAATGTTGAAGTCATCGGGGACCAAAAAAAGGGTCCCTGGCCATCTCTAGGGGCAAAATAACGGCGCATTAAAAGAGGTTGTGTGGACGGGAGGGGAGGAGGAAGAAGATGAAGAAAATAACTCGCAAATTGCACCGGGATCCAGGAATTAAAAAAGTTCCCACTCGAACCAGGAAACGATCCAATCCCGGCTTGCGTGAAGCACGTTACGGATGATTTCTGCTGTCGTCTGAAATTACCCACGCACCAAAAAACTGGATGTTAAAAGTGGCTGCCGAAGCAAACACTCAGGGACAGGAAGGGTGGGGAACGTATTTTTGTAAAATCGGTACGGGCAGGTTTGATATGAGGCCTCCTTTGTTTTACAAACGAAACCTACCCGACGGAGGGAACATTTCCTCCACGGGCGGTTAAACGTGACCGCGGCCGCCGCCTTCTCTTGCAAAGGGATGCTGCTTGCACCTTCGTGCAAAAATGCGTCCCCTTGCAACTTTTGCAAAAAAAAAAAAAAGAACAAAACCTACGACTTAACGTAGTTTGAGCCCGAAGTTTCCGTTCCTGAGCGAGACATTGGTGAAGCGCGTTTGGCCCAGCTTTCTTGAGACCGTCGTTAAGTGAATCACTTCGGTTGATATGCTAAGTAACCCGGTTGTTACAGGAATCGGGCTCCCCCCCCCATTGAGATTGCTTGTCGGAACGTCGCAAAGGGGGATCAGGTGACACACACACACCCCGTCGTAAATATGAACCGGTCACTGTATGCATCCGAATTTTGATCACGTAAACCCTGGGGTGCTGCAAAGGTCGTAACCATGAAAAGCAGGTCATAAGTTACATTTTCCCCCGTGCAGTTGTAATTTCGATCAGCCGCCGAGCCCAGCGTTGTAAGTCGAGCTGTGTTTAAGTACTGCACTTTGTGTTGGATCTGTTGCCATTTCAAAGCTGCGGGAATTCACGTGGTGGTGAATATTTAAACGAGAATATGCCAATTCTTGCATTTTGACACTGCGCAATCCCTGACAATCTCTTCCTTTGAAGGCCGGCTTCGGAGGAAATTTGTTGAGTCTGATTCTTTAAATAGACAGAACTGTTCGGGGTTTCATTCATATAATTTTTATTTCTCTCCCTCCCTTTGCCACCGTTCTCTTGATGTTGCCTAGTATCGCTGGCATGTTCAGTAGTGGCCAAAATTGTGGAAACCTTTGGGGAAAAGTGTATTTTTGAGGTTTGGTGGCTAATAACACCACTTTCTCTCTCTCTTTTTTTTTTTTTTTTTTTTTGGAGTAGTACCTTAAAATTATTTATTTATTTATTTATTTATTTATTTTATTACATTTATATACCGCCCTTTCCCGAAGGACTCAGGGCGGTTTACAGGGTAATTAAAAACCAAAATACAAAAGTTAAAAACAAGTTTAAAAAAAATTAAATTTGTCCCTGTATAAATAAAACCCCAGTTAAAATAAGATTAATCCTCAGCCATATCAATGGAAAGATAATTTAATCGAGAACGTAATGCAACAAAGTTTGCTCAATTATCTGCCCTGTATTCTATGAAAAGTTACATCCAAATCACCGGAAAACGGAAGCACAACTTGCTTAGGTTGATCTCGGGTAGCTTTCCTCCATCTGATCGTAGCCAATCAGCACGAGCGTTTAGGGAGCCAATCGGGCGTCATCTTGTTTTGGCAATGAGCCAATCAGATCACAGTAGGATCCAGTGATTGATGTCATGTATTGAAGCTGAAAAGAGGACATTTGTCCGTGTGTGACGTGATCCCCATCAAGTTGGGTTGGGTTTTTTTTGTGTTCTTTCATTTAGTGAGCTTGTAAAACGTAATAAAATTAAAGTAATGGTGCAAAGAGCTGATTGGTCGCCCAGAAAGCGACGTAAAATAGTCTTATTAAGTGAACAAGGCCCCAGTTATAAAGGAATTAGAAGACAAATTGGTGGAAACTTAACCAAAGGCGGCATTTCCACTGTACACTTTTCCCAAAAGGTTTCCACAATTTTGGCCACCGCTGTATGTGTATGGAGAATCCAACTGCTGTAGCATATTCCTTTTTCATATCCAGTAATTTTATTACCTTTTACAAAGTGTACACATAAAAAAAATAACAACCAAGATAAGCTAATAATCGAGAAAAGGTAAAGAGTAAAAAAGAGAATAAGAATAGAAATGTGAAAAGATATAAAGAAAGGAAAACACACACACGCACACACACACACACATGTATGTATGTATGTGTAAAGTTCAAAATTAACAACGGCACTGATAAAAGTGACTTATGACCGTTTTTCACACTTACGACCATTGCAGCATCCCCACGGTCAAAATACAGCCCCTTGGCAACTGACTCATATTTATGACGGTTTCCAGTGTCCCCCGGGGGGGGTCACGTGATCCCCTTTTGCAACCTTCTGACCAGCAAAGTCAACAGCAGGAGTCAGATTCATTTAACAACCGTGTTACTTAACAACTTGCAGCGATTCACTTAACAACTGTGGCAAGAAAGGTCAAAACTCACTTAACAAGTGTCTCGCTTAGCGAGATAAATTTTTGGGTTCCATTATGGTCGCAAGCCGAGGACTACCTGAATATCTATAAAGAATGACTTCCAACTTCTTCTTTCAATGATAATAAGAACACTTACATTCATCTCTTAATTGGAGTCTGCAATAAAATGTCCCATTCCCCCAGAAGAAAAGGGGAAATTTTAAAATTTCTTTTTTAAAAAACATTTTAGCAATCATCACATCCATGTGTCAAGATCTGATTTTTTTCTCCATCATCAAATCCATTAGTCAAAAATTGATTTTGCTCCATCTCCTGCAAGCAGGTTCTCGCTGCTTGAGCAGGAGGTTGGACTAGAAGACCACCAAGGTCCCTTCTAGCTCTATGCTATCCTAGTCTCTCCTAATTTCTATTTATTTTATTTTCTATCCTATCGTATCCTATCCTCTGTCCTATCCTATCCTATCCTATCCTATCCTATCCTATCCTATCCTACCCTACCCTACTCTACTCTGTTCCATTCCATTCCACTCCACTCCACTTATTTTTCTGTTCTGTTCTGTTCTGTTCTGTTCTGTTCTGTTCTAATTTTCCTATTCTATAATCCTATTCTATTATCCTATTCTATTATTCCTATTCTGTTCTGTTCTGTTCTGTTCTAATTTTCCTATTCTATTTTCCTATTCTATTATTCCTATTCTTAATTCTATTCTATTCTATTCTATTCTATTCTATTCTATTCTATTCTATTCTATTCTATTCTATTCTATTCTATTCTATTCTGTTCTGTTCTGTTCTGTTCTGTTCTGTTCTGTTCTGTTCTAATTTTACTGTTCTATAATTCTATTCTATTCTATTCTATTCTATTCTATTCTATTCTATTCTATTCCATTCCATTCCATTCCATTCCATTCCATTCCATTTTCTATTCTATTCTATTCTATTCTATTCTATTCTATTCTATTCTATTCTATTCCATTCCATTCCATTCCATTCCATTCCATTCCATTTTCTATTCTATTCTATTCTATTCTATTCTATTCTATTCTATTCTATTCTATTCTATTCTATTCTATTCTATTCTATTCTGTTATCTATTCTATTCTTTTACTGTCTGAGCTGGGGGTTGGACTAGAAGACCTCCAAGGTCCCTTCCAGCTCTACTACTACTATTACTACTACTACTACTATTATTCCCACAGAGGGGTTTCAATTATAAAGGAATTTCTTTAGTGATTTTTTCTCTCTCTCTCAAGGACTGTTCAACTCAGCCGTTCTTCACCGTTCTGGTCTCTGTTGTGGGAGGAGCAACAGAGCGAATAAACATCGTGCTGCTGTTATCATTGATTACAGTAATACACTGTGATTTTTCCCCCCAATCCTTTATCCATAAGCCCGAAGCGCTAGCTTACATATAGTCCTCCACTTACGACCACACTCGAGCCCAACATTTGTGGCGCTTAACAAGACAGTCGTTAAGTCGGTTTAGCTCCATTTTTTATCACCTTTCTTGCCACCGTCGTAAAGTGAATTACTGCCGTTAGTAACCCAGCGGTTCAGTGAATCTGGCTTTTCCCCCATTGACTTTGCTGGTCAGAAGGTCCCAGAAGCGGGATCACACGATCCCGGGACACAGCGACCGTCATCAATACACGCCGGTGACCGAACCTCTGAATTTTCATCACGTGAATGGAGGGGGGATGCTGCGACGGTCGTTAAGTGTGAAAAACGGATCATAAGTCACTTTTCCCGGTGGGCGTTGTAACTTCAAAAAGTCACTGAGCGAATTGAGGGCTACCTGTATTACTTTTCGTTGGGATGTCAGGTCTATTGGATATTCTTACCGCCGCGTAGGAGGGCCCCTGGGGATCTGCTGATTTCTTGATTTTTTTTATTTTTATTTTTTATCGTAGGTTCAAAAAACACAAGCAGGCTGGAAGCCACTCCAATTCTTTCCATTTGTCCAACGGCCGGACGGATGACGTGGGTGAGTCTTGCAATCTCTCCGTTGTCGGGAAGTAGAAATCCTAAATCTCCTCCTTCGCCTGTTCTCCTCGACCTGTTCCAGAACGATATTCTAAGAATGGGCCGGGTTCCCCAAACCGGAGACGACGGGTTGAGTTAAACATCATCCAACAAAATGAAATTTAAAGTGGGGAGGGGAAAAAAAAAACAAGTTTTACACCTGGGTAGGGGGAAAAAAAAACAACAACAACCCAAAGGTGAAAAAGTAAAGATTGGGCGAAACCTAGCTCAGAAACAGCAACTTGGTGAGAGGGACCTTGGAGTCCTCGTGGACGATCACTTCGCCACGAGCCGGCCGTGCGCGACAGCAGCCAAAAAAGCTACAACGATCCTGGGTTGTACGAACAGAGGCATAGAATCAAAATCACGTGAAATGTTAGTACCGCTTTGTAAAGCCTTAGTAAGGCCCCACCTGGAATACAGCATCCAGTTTTGGTCACCGCAAACTTATAAAAAAGATGTTGAAACTTTGGGGGGAAAAAGTGCAGAGAAGAGCAACTGGCTAAAGCGGTACTAGAACTCACCATCTCCTAGTGATTGGCCCAAAGTCAACCAGTTGGCTTTCATAGCTAAGGGGACTAGAACTCACCGTCTCCTGGTGATTGGCCCAAGGTCACCCAGCCTCTTTTCATGCCTAAGGCAAGACTTGAACTCGACATCTCTTGGTGATTGGCTCAAATTCACCCCGTTGGCTTTCAGGCCTGAGGCAAGAACTCACCGTCTCCTGGTGATTGGCCCAAGGTTACCCAGCCTCTTTTCATGCCTAAGGCAGGACTTGAACTCGACATCTCTTGGTGATTGGCTCAAATTCACCCCGTTGGCTTTCAGGCCCGAGGCAAGAACTAGAACTCACCGTCTCCTGGTGATTGGCCCAAGGTTACCCAGCCTCTTTTCATGCCATAAGGCAGGACTTGAACTCGACATCTCCCATGCTTTTGATCACTGGACCAAACGGGCTTTTCGTAAAGCAGCTCATCTCTGAATTTTGCCTGTGCCTACTCCTCTTGTAGAAACCACAAGGCCTTTACGTGCCCTCTACAAGCTCGATTTACGTGGGGTGGGGGGTGGGGGGGGGAGGAACCTGCTCTTGGTTTTTCACAGAAGACACACACTCCTTTTCCTTTCCATCGGGGCCCTCCGTGGCGCTCCGTGGCCAGCGTCTCCTCAACCGAGCCGCTTTCTCTCCCCTGTGTCCGTCCTGCAGAACCGCAGAGCATGCCGCTGCTGGCCCGGTCCCCCAGCACCAACCGGAAGTACCCTCCCCTGCCTGTGGATAAACTGGAGGAGGACATCAACCGGCGCATGGCAGACGACAACAAGCTCTTCCGGGAGGAATTCAGTGTGGGTACTTGGCTAACCTGTGACCTCACTTCCCTCCCACCGTGCAGGATTTTTTTTTTTTTACATTAAAAAAGAAAAAGAAAAAAAATTGCTACCGCCATGCGTATCAGCTTTAGGCCAGTCTGAACTGTAGGGGCCTTCTCGTTTAGGACGAATTCTTTTCCTTTCCTTTCTTTTCCATTCCATTTTTCTTTCCTGTCTTTCCTTCCATCTTTCCCTGCCCTTCCTTCCTTCCTTCTTCTGTCCATCCCTCCCTCCCTTTCTCTCTCTTTCTTTCTTTCTTCCTTCCTTCCTTCCTTCCTTCCTTCCTTCCTTCCTTCCTTTCTCTTTGTCTCCATCTTTCTTTCCTTCTTTCCTCTTTCCTTCCTTCCTTGCCTCTTTCTTTCTTTTCCTTCCTTCCTTCTGTCCGTCCCTCCCTTTCTCTTTCTTTCTCTTTCTTTCTTTCTTTCTTTCTTTCTTTCTTTCTTTCTTTCTTTCTTTCTTTCTTTCTTTCTTTCTCTTTCTCTCTCTCTCTCTCTCTTTCTTTCTTTCTTTCTTTCTTTCTCTTTCTCTCTCTCTCTCTCTCTCTCTCTTTCTTTCTTTCTTCCTTCCTTCCTTCCTTCCTTCCTTTCTCTTTGTCTCCATCCTTCTTTCCTCTTTCCTTCCTTCCTTGCCTCTTTCTTTCTTTTCCTTCCTTCCTTCTGTCCGTCCCTCCCTTTCTCTCTTTCTTTCTTTCTCTTTCTTTCTTTCTTTCTTTCTTTCTTTCTTTCTTTCTTTCTTTCTTTCTCTCTTTCTCTTTCTCTTTCTCTCTCTCTCTCTCTCTCTCTCTCTCTCTCTCTCTCTTTCTTTCTTCCTTCCTTCCTTCCTTCCTTCCTTCCTTCCTTCCTTCCTTCCTTCCTTCCTTCCGTATCTTTAGTATTTACGGTAATATCATTTAGTATCTTTAGTATTTAGTATCATTTCAAGTTGCCACAGCTCTGCAACAGGTGTCCTGTGATTGGTCCTCACACATACAACCGTAGCAGTGTGATTGGAACTTGGGCACTTTGCATCCAGAATATATATATTTCTGGCGATTCCAAATTCCTCTTTGGGCCATTTGATCGCCATTTGCAGCTGGCTTCCAACAAGAATAATCAATGGGGGCAGCTAGATTCACTTAACAACCATATAATTTGCTTAACAACTGTGGCAAAAGCGGTTGTAAAATTGGGCGTGACTCCCTTAACAACCGCCTTGCTTAGCCATGGAAATTCTGCCCCCCCCCCTCGTTGTGGTTGTAAGTTGAGGACTTCCTAGGCAGAGTTTCTCAACTTCAGCAGCTGGTACGTGAGTGGACTGCAGCTTCCTGAATTGAAGGTTGGAATTCTGGGAGTTGAAGTCCATTCGGAGGGTCAGACACTGAATTTTCAAGTTCCGGTCATAAAGTTGAACGTTGGACAGAAAGAAGCTCTGCTGCCCCCTTGTGGAGCAAGTGGGCACCAAAATACTTTGTTCACTGAAATCTGAAAGAATGTTAGAGTCGTAGGGCTGGCTCCTGGTGATTGGCCCACAGTCACCCAGCCGGCTTTTATGCCTAAGGCAGGACTAGAACTCACCATCTCCTAGCGTTTGGCCCAAAGTCATCCAGCCGGCTTTTGTGCCTAAGGTGGGACTAAAACTCACCGTCTCCTAGTGTTTGGCCTGAAGTCACCCAGCTGGCTTTTATGCCTAAGGCGGGACTAGAACTCGCCGTCTCCTGGTGATTGGCCCAAAGTCACCCAGCTGGCTTTCATGCCAAAAATAGGACTACAACTCACAGGTTCCTGGTGATTGGCCTAGTCACCCAGCCAAACGTGACTAGAACTCAAAGTTTTCTGGTGACTGGCCCAAAGTCATCAGCTGGCTTTCATGCCTAAGGCGGGACTAGAACTCACAGGCTCCTGATGATTGGCCCAAAGTCACCCAGCTGGCTTTTATGCCTACGATGAAACTAGAACTCACTGTCTCGTGGTGATTGGCCCAAAATCACCCAGCTGGCTTTCATGCCTAAGGCGGGACTAGAATTCACCATCTCCTGGCGATTGGCCCAAAGTCACCCAGCCGGCTTTCATGCCTAAGGCAGGACTAGAACTCGCAGTCTCCAACATAATTTTATTACAATTTACTTACTTATGTACTTATAACTTATTAAAACAATATATCTTACCATCCAGCCTACTTTTTGACGTTCCAAGATTGCAGAATTGGCAACTCTTGAACTCTCTGCCCTTGAAGCAGAGGCCCCCGTGAACTCGGCCCCTGCAACCCAAGCGATGCTTAAGCGGCAATAAAAGGGTTTGATTGGTTAATTTTTGGCTGTCCTACTTAGCCGCGATGTAACCGCTGAGCTACTTATATTCGCTTTGTTCTTCCAGGCACTTCCAGCATGTCCCATCCAAGCTTCGTGTGAAGCGGCTTCTAAAGAAGAGAACAAGGAGAAAAACAGATACGTCAACATTTTGCCTTGTATGTATTGATGCTCCCTATTTTTCCCAATTGCTTTCTAGAGCAGGGCTTTTCAACCAGTGGTACGGGTACCGCCTGTGGTACATTGGCACCTGGCAGCTGGTACGTGACCATCACTATTTTCCTTCTATTTTGGGGGGGGGGGGTGTCATCAAGTTTCTGACTCCTTGCTAGGCAACTGGTGGTACTCGGATGTTGCCATATCCTAAAAGTGGTACAATGGGTGAAAAGGTTGAAACGCCCTGCTCTAGAGATTGTGGATGCGATTGTAAGAACATAACCAGTGCCTTCTTGAAATGGGACCCCCGGCCCATTGTGTCCAGCAGTCGGTTCTCAGCAAAGGCCATGCCCTCCGTCTACGCCGATTCTGGCAGTTCAAGTCCCCGTATCTGGAAATGGCCATAGATGGGATACACATTAATTTATTATAATAAGCAAGGTGATCAGCGGCATAGAATGTAATAAATAAAATATGATAACAGAAGTACACTAAATCCAATCTCCAAACTTCCATTGACAAAAAGGGAATCACAATTGCTTCTGTTTATGCCTGACTGTTTTTCTCCCTGGTTTGACGCCTTTAAGGGTCAGTTTGATTTAGCACTGAAGGATAAAAACCAAGAACTTGGAATGGAAAATAGAATAGAACAGAATTAGAATTAGAATTAGAATTAGAATTAGAATTAATAGAATAGAATAGAATAGAATAGAACAGAACAGAACAGAACAGAACAGAACAGAACAGAACAGATTATTTCTGTTTGTGTTTCCTTTTTGGAATATAGAATAGAATAGAGTAGAGCTGGGAGGGACCTTGGAGGTCTTCCAGTCCAACCCCCCTGCTCAGCCAGGAAAGCCTATACCACTTCAGGCTAATGATTGTCCACTGTCTTCTTTAAAAAAAAGCAAAACCTAATATTGGAGCATCCACAACTACTAAATAAATGATGTCACTTAGAAGCCGAAAAGGATAGATTTGGGTGCCAACAGAATTCAGAGACGTCAAGGAACCTGTGGGTCATTCCAGACAGAGATCGCTCTTGAAGTCAGAGCGGGACAAGAGAAAAAGGACGGCCTTAAGAGGAGTTAATTCCTTTTTATTTCATTACTAAGGGAAGTGGATCACGGTTACAGGATTCTGGTCTGGGGTGAGGCCTTTTAATTTTGGTTAGTGTTGACCAAGCGAAGCATTTGCCTCCAAGTGACCCACAGTCTCCTCTGCCATCCTTCTAAACAACGTTTACAGTTCTCTGCAAACTACTCTTTGACTGCTTAAATAGCTCAGGCTCCAAATTTCCATCTTTTTTTTTTTAAAGAGAGAGATCCTTCTCAACCAGTCAGGAGCTCCTGTTATTGTGAAGGTGCTGAAGAGGAGCTGGACAACTATTGATTTTCGGCCCTCCCTTCCATTTTGCGGTGCCAAACCCAGATGCAGTGGAAGCAAAGGAGGGTTGCCTAGGAGATGTGTCCTTAAGAAGCAGCAAGACGCAGGGAGGCAAATCTTGGGGTAGCACAAAAACAGCACCCGCAATTCCAATTCTTGGTGAAACGGCTTCTTTTGCGGAAGAAGAAGAAGAAGACCAAAAACAATTCATTTAGGTCGGGGGTGAATTAAAACACAAAGGTGTGGAGAGTCAGAGAATAAGGATTAGAGATTGGGCCTCGTTTTTGCACTAGTTAGCGGATCGTTTCAACGGAGAGTCGCTGAGGCCACTTGGAGGTTTGTCCTTGCCTTCAGGATCGCCTGAATAGTGCAAATGGGCGTGGAGCCTTTTTTACAAACACAATCTACAACCCGGTCCTTTCCGCAGTTCCGAGGATACTCCTCACCGATTTGCGCTATTCAGATGACCCTGAGGGCGCCGACAAGCCTCCAAGTGGCCTCAACGATTCTCAGAGAGAATACTAATGGCCAGAGGACTGCAAAGAAGTCAAATCCTTCCGTTCTCCACCGTTCAAGTCAAAACTGAAGAAGCTTCTTGGATGGGAAGCGAAATGTCCCTCAAGGAGAAACCAAGGACGTCCAGTTGCCTTCTGAAAAAGCCCCTTTGGGACAACCACAACCCGGATGGCTTGATAATCTCCATAGACACAAGACAAGATCGCTCATGAATGAAGGCGAATATACGTGTCCCAGGATAATTGTCGCAGGGTCCAGTCTGGGTCAGTCACCAGAACCAGACGTTTTGTCTTCCGAGCTTTTCGCATTTGTGACGGAACGTATCTCTAGCAGAGTGTGTGTGCTGTTCTCTGTGTGGTATTTGTAGTGCCTGTTGTATGTGGCTTTTGAGATGTCGGCCTGGGGTGTGTTGATGGCTGGCTTTTAAGTCGTCGGCTGTTGTTTGCTTGTGCTGCCCAGCCCTCAACTTCTAAGCACTTGATAGACTGGCAGTAAATCAGCACTTCTATTTCCTGGGCTTCAATCACTTCCCTGGCTGTTTTTGTCCCTGCTCGTCTGACAATCTTAGTAGCTGAAGATGGGCTTCAGCATGAGTCCGAAATAATGTCCTGGTCCCGGTGACCGACCCATTATAATAGATTATATTGAGTTGTCACTTCTCTAGTTTTTCTTTGCCCTGAAACCAGATCGTGTGAAGGTTGACCTTCTTGGAGATACATTTGACTTCACCAAAGGTCCTCCATTGCCCAGACGCTTTTGCCATTAATGGTCCTCTTCTCTGTCCTAGATGACCATTCCAGGCTTCACCTGACACCCATCGAAGGGGTTCCAGACTCCGATTATATCAATGCCTCGTTCATTAATGTAAGTATCTTTTAAAGGGTAGGAATACTCCCAAACTACAGATGGTTCTTGACTTATTTAGTAACTTTTTCGAAGTCACAGAGCCCCTGTAAAAGTGACGTATGACCGTTCCTCACACTTATGACCGTTGCAGCATCCCTGTGGTCACATGATCAAAATTCAGACGCTTGGATGGCCAATTCATATTTTATGATGGTCGCAGCGTCCCCAGGGGGTCACGTGATCCCGTTTGGCGACCTTCTGAGAAGCAAAGTCAGTGGGGGGAAGCCGGGTTCACTTAACAACCCGGTTACTAACTTAACATCAGCAGGGATTCCCTTTACAACTGTCGTAAAATGAGGCACAGTTCAGTTAACATGTTTCACTTAGCAACAGAAATGTCAGGATCAATTGTGGTCATAAGTCGAGGACTATCTTGTATTCTGGGAGGTTTAGGTATTCTTCCTGTTCGGGCGGAAGGGAAAAAAAAGGTAGCTCCCGATTCTTGTACGATTTTCCTTTGTTTTAACCCGTAGATCTAGCTCAGGAGTAGGCAACCTTGGCTCTTTTATGACTCATGGACTTCAACTCCCAGAATTCCTGAGCCAGCCACGCTGAGGGGAAAGGGAGAGGTTTCCAAGCTGAGCCATGCTGTCTCAGGAATTCTGGGAGCTGAAGTCCACGAGTCATAAAAGAGCCAAGGTTGCCTACCCCTGGCCTAGGCCTAGGTCCCTTCATGACTTGTGGACTTCAACTCCCAGAATTCCTGAGCCAGCCATGCTGAGGGGAAAGGGAGAGGTTTCCAAGCTGAGCCTTGCTGGCTCAGGAATTCTGGAAGTCCACGAGTCATAGAACGGCCTAGGCCTAGGCCAGGGGTAGGCAACCTTGGCTCTTTTATGACTCGTGGACATCAACTCCCAGAATTCCTGAGCCAGCCATGCTGAGGGGAAAGGGAGAGGTTTCCAAGCTGAGCCTTGCTGGCTCAGGAATTCTGGAAGTCCACGAGTCATAGAACGGCCTAGGCCTAGGCCAGGGGTAGGCAACCTTGGCTCTTTTATGACTCGTGGACATCAACTCCCAGAATTCCTGAGCCAGCCACGCTGAGGGTAAAGGGAGAGGTTTCCAAGCTGAGCCTTGCTGGCTCAGGAATTCTGGGAGTTGAAGTCCACGAGTCATAAAGTGGCCTAGGCCTAGGCCAGGGGTAGGCAACCTTGGCTCTTTTGTGACTCGTGGACCAACTCCCAGAATTCCTCAGCCAGCATGGGGGGAACTATGGCCCCTTCATGACTCTTGGACTTCAACTCCCAGAATTCCTGAGCCAGCATGGCTCAGCTTGGAAACCTCTCCCTTTCCCCTCAGCGTGGCTGGCTCAGGAATTCTGGGAGTTGAAGTCCACGTGTCATAAAAGAGCCAAGGTTGCCTACCCCTGATCTAGCTCATCCACAGATCAATCTTTTAAAAAAAGTTTTTATTGATATTTTTCCATCCATACAGTAATAATTTTTCAACCTACGTGCTGTCTGAGTTTACATTTGCTAATACATATTTAATTCCTAATCCTTTTATTTTTTCCTCTAGCCATCGATAGAATAAGTCCCAAGTTCGATAATATTCTGTTTCTTCTTTTTCTTTCAATCTCATCATAGTCAATCTGTCCATTTCTGCGCATTCTAGTATTTTTTAAATTATTTCTTCATCTGATGGTATTCCATTTTTCCAATTTTGTGCATGTATAATTCTTGCCGCTGTTGTGACCTGCAAGGTCAGATTTAAGCTTTGTTTGTTGGTCTTTTCTGGCATCCATCCACAGATAAATCTTATTTTCCCTGGCTGTAAGGTAGTTTGTATACAGTGACCATATTTGCAAAGTAAAGAATGAACCACGCGGGAGAAGAGGCCAAAATTTTGGTCTTCAACCATCGCCAGATAATAAAACATCGCTCTTTTTATTCTTGTCTTGCTTCTTGCAGGGGTATCAGGAGAAGAACAGGTTCATTGCTGCACAAGGTAAATCATATTTATTTCCACTGAATTTCTACACCATGAGGACTAGCGACCTGTATTTTTGAAATGTTTCCTCCTACCGAGTTTTCCCGAGCTAGAATTGTGCTGCAGAGGCTCCTAAATCTAAAAAAAAAGGGGGGGGGAGGGGGAGAACTTAGATAAATATTATTCTCTTTTTTTTGTGTGTGACCTGAGGAGAACGACAAAAATAACCAACCTCCTGCAGATCCATGAAAGTTCTGCTTTTGGGGACAGCTTTAATATCAAGCCAACATTTAGTTGCCTTCTGAATTGGAACTTGAATCCTGGTGAAATAGCAATTCTATGGCTCAAAGAGTAATTTTGTTCCACCTGCTGGAAAGGGCAGACGTCCTTTCGTTCAGTTTTAGCTTCTAAATTACAATCATGGCCACAACTGAGCGGAAAATTTCTGTTGCTAAGTGAATTTTGCCCCATTTTGTGACCTGTCTTGCCACAGTGAATCGCTGTTAAGTGAGTCACACGGTTGCTAAGTGAATCCGGCTTCCCCTCCATTGACTTTGCATGTCAAGAAGGGCGCAAAAGGGGATCACGTGTCCCCGGGGACAGGGCAACCATCATAAATACGAGTCGGTTGCTGAGCGGGCGAATTCTGATCACGTGACCGCGGGGCTGCTGCAACGGTCGTAAGTGTGAAAAGCGGTCAAAAGTCACTTTTTCCCCCCAGTGACTTATGTAACTCTGGACGCCAAATGAACCGTTGTAATTCGAGGACTACTTGCACGTAAAATCCGCCGCAGACTTTCAGTCTGTAATTTAAATATTGATTTTATATGCTCTTGGCTGTGTACAAAGCCAAGACTTCATCTTTGCTGCCTGTTTGTATTAAATAACAGGTAGTTCTCAGCTTACAACCGTTTGCATTTCTAATACATTTAATAACTGTTCAGAGTTGAAACAGCAGTGAAAAAAGGAACTTACATTCGGTCCTCACATTTACAACTGTCATAGTATCTCCACAGTCACGTGATCAGAATTTGGGAGCTGGGCAACTGGTATCTATCTATGCGGATAACAGCACCCCGACATCTCCTGACTATCATTCCCAGCCAGCTTCCGACCAGCAAAGTCAGTGGGGGAAGCCAGATTCATTTAGCGACTGCCTGATTCGCTTAACAACCCCATCAAATGGGGTGTGGTGCACTTTTAACAGCCACCTGGCTCAGCGACGGAAATTCCGGTCCCGATTTCAAGGACTGCCTGTTGGGAGGAGGAGGAAGAATCCGGTCTGTAGACAATCTCCACTGCCAGCGTAGGTGACGCGATGCTGGTTTGCAGGGGATATATCTGGGCGAATAGGCTGGTTGGCCTGCTTTGGTTTCAAGCAGCTTCATAACTTGGATTAAAGAGTTTCAGCTCGGCTGCTTCTTCCTCATGAGCGGTTTTTCCCTCGGTAGGGCCCAAAGAAGAAACTGTGAATGACTTCTGGAGAATGATTTGGGAGCAAAACACAGCCACAATTGTCATGGTGACCAATCTGAAGGAGAGGAAAGAGGTACGTTCTGCTCCCATTTTAGGCGTGAAGGCCGGCTGGGTGACTTCGTCACCGGGAGGTGGTGAGTTCTAGTCCTGCCTTTGGGATGACTGCATGACTTTGGGCCAGTCACCAGGAGATGGTGAGTTCTAGTCTCACCTTAGGCATGAAAGCTGCTGGGTGACTCTGGGCTAGTCACCAGGAGACAGTGAGTTCTAGTCCTGACTTAGGCATGAAAGCTGGCTGGGTGACTCTGGGCCAATTACCAGGAGACAATGAGTTCTAGTCCCGCCTTAGGCATGAAAACTGGCTGGGTTACTCTGGGCCAATTACCGGGAGACAGTGAGTTCTAGTCCTGACTTAGGCATAAAAACCTGCTGGGTGACTCTGGGCCAGTCACCAGGAGACAGTGAGTTCTAGTCCCGCCTTAGGCATGAAAGCTGGCTGGGTGAGTCTGGGCCAATTACCGGGAGACAATGAATTCTAGTCCCGCCTTAGGCATGAAAGCTGGCTGGGTTACTCTGGGCTAATTACCGGGAGACAGTGAGTTCTAGTCCTGACTTAGGCATGAAAACCTGCTGGGTGACTCTGGGCCAGTCACCAGGAGATGAGGAGTTCTAGTCCAGCCTTAGGCATAAAAGCTGGCTGGGTGACTTTGGGCCAGTCACCAGGAGATGAGGAGTTCTAGTCCAGCCTTAGGCATGAAAGCTGCCTGGGTTACTCTGGGCCAATTACCGGGAGACAGTGAGTTCTAGTCCAGCCTTAGGCATGGAAGCCGGCTGGGTGACGTTGGGCCAGTCCTTCTCTCAGCTTAACCCAGCTCATCAGGTTGTCATTGTGAGGAAACCAGGAGAAGGAAGAAGTATTAGATAGGTCCACTGCCTTGAGTTGTTTACAAAAAATAAAAAGAGAGGTGGATCCTAAGTAATAAATAAACATTTATTTTTGTCTCCCAGTTCAGCTTTCTTTTAGTTAAGGGTGCCTCTAGGAAGATCTTCCCAACTCTCTGGTGCCACCTTCAGCTTTTCCTGACTAAACAATAGCCGGAATCACTAATATAGTGCAATCCTGGCATTTTTACCGTCACACTGTGTGACTTGGCAGAAAGACAAAGGCAAAATTCTTCGGCGCTTGCCAGATATTTGGGCCAGCAGGAGAGAGGGAGTTTCACTTTATTTGAACGTGTTGTCCAACCCGGATCAGCTGCCTAGGCCAGGGTTAGGCAACCTTGGCTCTTTTATGACTCATGGACTTCAATTCCCAGAATTCCTGAGCCAGCACGGCTCAGCTTGGAAACCTCTCCCTTTACCCTCAATGTGGCTGGCTCAGGAATTCTGGGAGTTGGAGTCCACGAGTCATAAAGCAGCCTAGGCCAGGGGTAGGCAACATTGGCTCTTTTATGACTTGTGAACTTCAACTCCCAGAATTCCTGAGCCAGCACGGCTCAGCTTGGAAACCTCTCCCTTTACCCTCAATGTGGCTGGCTCAGGAATTCTGGGAGTTGAAGTCCACGAGTCATAAAGCAGCCTAGGCCAGGGGTAGGCAACATTGGCTCTCTTATGACTCGTGGACTTCAACTCCCAGAATTCCTGAGCCTGCACGGCTCAGCTTGGAAACCTCTCCCTTTCTCCTCAGCATGGCTGGCTCAGGAATTCTGGGAGTTGAAGTCCATGAGTCATAAAAGAGCCGAGGTTGCCTACCCCTGGACTAGTCGATAGCCGGGTGGTCTCTTTTCCTCTGCCATTCCACTCCCTGAAGAGACTCAGGCAGTTACCTGTCAGGTCATGCCCACAGACTAGCCTGTTGAGGCTGCCCAGCCAGGTTTGGAAAGGCTTTTAACCTACAGCAGATGTTGACTTGCCCCAGGAGTGATTGTGGTTCGTGAGGAGTGATTGCGGTTAGACCATCTCCTCTTCTCTTCTGCCCTGCATCTTGGTTTGTTGTGTGGTCTCTCCTCAGTGTAAATGTGCCCAATATTGGCCAGATCAGGGCTGCTGGACGTACGGGAATATCCGGGTTTCTGTGGAAGACGTGACGGTCCTGGTGGACTACACAGTGCGGAAGTTCTGCATCCAACAGGTAGGAAGTTCTGCATCCAACAGGTAGGAAGTTCTGCATCCAACAGCTAGGCCTGGCTGGCGTTCGGGTTGCCTGGCCTTGTGAGAGGGCAGGCATACCAACCCCCATGTGCTGCTTGCTTGCTGTTTTTTTTGTGTGTTTTTTTTTTTAGGTGAGTGGATGCATAAAGTGTGCTGTGTGAATTTCCTACGTAATGCTTGCTGTCGTTACGGTGATCCTAGCCAGACCAGAACCAGGGAGAAAAGAGAGAGCGAGAGAGAAAGAAAGAATGGGAAAAGGAGAGAGAGGGAAGCAGAGGAGAAGAAGTAATGGAAAATGAGAAAGAAAAAAGGAGAGGCAGAGAAAGAGAAAGAAAAGGAGAAAGAAAGAAAGAAAGAAAGAAAGAAAGAAAGAAAGAAAGAAAGAAAGAAAGAAAGAAAGAAAGAAAGAAAGAAAGAGAAAGAAAGAAAGAAAACAAAAGGAAAGAGAAAGAAAGAAAGAAAGAAAGAAAGAGAAAGGAAAAGAGAAAGAGAAAGAAAAGGAGAAAGAAAGAAAGAGAAAGAAAGAAAGAAAGAAAGAAAGAAAGAAAGAAAGAAAGAAAAGAAAGAAAACAAAAGGAAAGAGAAAGAAAGAAAGAGAAAGGAAAAGAGAAAGAGAAAGAAAGAAAGAAAAAGAAAGAAAGAAAGAGAAAGAAAGAAAAAGAAAGAAAAAGAATAAATTGAGCAAAAGAAAAGGAGAGAAGAATTAAGGGGGGAAAAGAGAAAAGGAGACAAAATGAGAGAGAGAGGAAGGGAGAAAGGAAGGGAGACAGAAAGAAAGGGGCAAAGAAAGAAGAGAAAGGAGACAGGGAGAGAGAAATAAGGAAGGAAGGAAGGAAGGAAAGGAAGGAAGGAAGGAAGGAAGGACGGAGCTGCTTTGTCTCTCTTCCTCCCCCACCCCCTTAGGGGCTGCTGCTGCTGCTATTATTAATTATTATTAATAATAATAATAATAACAGCAATAATAAGCTATTATTATTATCATCATATTTGTTTTGTTTATTGTTATTGTTATTGTTATTGTTATATTATTATTATTATTATTATTATTATTATTATTATTATTAATAACAACAATAATAAGCTATTATTATTATCATCATATTTGTTTTGTTTATTGTTATTGTTATATTATTATTATTATTATTATTATTATTATTATTATTATTAAACTTTTATTCATAAAACATGACTCAGTCAACTGAACACTCAAATTGACTGGCACTAATGGTTGACACGGGCTGCTGCCAGTATCCTAGGTATCAACCAGGTATCTAAATAATACCAGGTGTTGTTGTTGTTGTTGTTGTTATTATTATTATTATTAAGTCTCAGTGAGAAAAACAAAGGAGAGAAGCACCTAGCCTACCCCCATCCCGAGTGTCTCCTCTCCTCCTCCTCGCTAGCTTCCCTCTTCCTCCCTTCTCTCCCTCCCTCAATTTTCCCAGCTATCATCCCCCTCCCTCCCCCCCCCCCCAGAAAGGGCCTTGGGCGGAGCCAGGAGGTCCCCTGTTCTTCCCGAAGGGGCAAGAATAACCCTGGCTAACCTTGGCCACCTTTCCACCCAGGTAGGCGACGTCACCAATAAAAAACCCCAGCGCCTGGTGACCCAGTTCCATTTCACCAGCTGGCCGGATTTTGGGGTGCCTTTCACGCCCATCGGGATGCTGAAGTTCCTGAAGAAGGTGAAGACCTGCAACCCCCAATATGCAGGCGCCATCGTGGTCCACTGCAGGTCAGTGCTTCCCTCGCAGAGGGGAAAGGGCGATTCCCCGTCGTGACAGGCGCCATTTGTAACAGGTGGCCCACTAGGACAGGGATCCCCAACCTTGGCGACTTTTAAAGACTTGTGGCCTTCAACTCCCAGAATTCCTCAGCGAGCAAAGCTTGGCGACTTCTAAGATTTGTGGACTTCAACTCCCAGAATTCCTCAGCAAGCAAAGCTTGGCGACTTCTAAGACTTGTGGACTTCAACTCCCAGAATTCCTCAGCCAGCAAAGCTTGGCGACTTCTAAGACTTGTGGACTTCAACTCCCAGAATTCCTCAGCCAGCAAAGCTTGGCGACTTCTAAGACTTGTGGACTTCAACTCCCAGAATTCCTCAGCCAGATTTGCTAGCTGAGGAATTCTGGGAGTTGAAGTCCACAAGTCTTAAAGTCGCCAAGGTTGGGGACCCCTGAACTAGGACACTTTGACGAGCAGAGACCTTCAACTCCCAGAATTCCACGCCAGCTGAGGAATTCTGGGTGTTGGAAGTCCACAGCTCGTCCAGCTGTCCTGGTTGCTTGCCCCTGATTGATAGGCTGTTGAATCCTTCTTCAAGTCCTCCATACAGCTAGTCCTCGACTTAACAACCGTTCGTTTAATGACCGTTCAAAGTTACAACGGCACAAAAAAAAGTGACATTTTTCCCCACTTAAAACCGTGGCAGCATCCCCGTGGTCATGGGATCAAAATTCAGCAACTTGACCACTGGCACGCATTTATGACGGGGGCAATGTCCCGGACGAGCAAAGTCAGATTCACTTAACAACCATGTTGCTAATTTAACAACAGCCCACCAGCCGCAAGCCATGATCTCAAACAACTAACATTGAAATGTTGTTTTTTTCCTTCTCTCTCCTCACCACCCTGTCCTTTAGTGCTGGCGTGGGACGGACAGGAACCTTCATTGTGATCGACGCCATGCTGGACATGATGCACGCCGAGAAGAAGGTGGATGTTTATGGGTTTGTGAGTCGAATCCGGGCCCAACGCTGCCAGATGGTCCAGACTGATGTAAGTCTTCTCCCAAAAGACCTGTCTTTCATCGGATCCAATTTTTCCCCCCAGATTGTATCATTGGCCCGTCTCGTCTCCAGTCATCCTTGCTCTACTCATAATCCTGGGGCTGAGATTATGGGCTGGGGGTTGGGAATCCTGGGATTGGGATTATGGGATTCGTAATCCTGAGATTGAGAGGATGGGGCTGGGATTTGGAATCCTGGGGTTGGGATTATGGGGTTGGGATTGGGATTGAGTTGAGAATCCTGAGATTGAGATTTTGGGATTGGGAACCCTGGGATTAGGGGTAATGGGATTGGGATTGGGAATTTGGGGATTGTGGAGTTGGGATTGGGATTGTGGAGTTGGGATTGTGAGGTTGGGATTGGGATGAGTTTTTGGAATGCAACAGCTCCCCCAAACCCCCCCCCAATCCAAACGAATAAATTTAAAAGAGCTGAACAAGAGTTTTCTCTCCTTTTAGATGCAGTATGTATTCATCTACCAGGCGCTCCTTGAGCATTACCTATATGGAGACACAGAATTGGAGGTGACCTCGTTGGATGTCCACCTCCAGAAGATTTACAACAAAATTTTGGGGAGCAGCAGCAACGGATTAGAGGAAGAGTTTAAGGTAGGGAGCAATTTTGGACCCAAGGCCTCCAGATCATGCCTGGGGACAACTGATCGATAAATCCAAAGGATTTCTTTTTCGCCACGAAGGCACAGCTCATTTGCACTCTAGTTTGGGGCTGACTGCTTGTGAATTCACACTCGTAACCTTGGTTGGGCCCTAGTGATTCAGACACCAGGTTAGAAAGCGGGAGATTGTGAGTTCTAGTTCCACCTTAGCCATGAAACTCAGCTGGGTGACTTTGGGTCAATCACCAGGAGACGATGAGTTCTAGTTCTGCCTTAGGCATAAAAGCCAGGGAGGTGACTTTGGGCCAATCCCCTTCTCTCAGCCCAACCCACCTCACAGGGTTGTTGCTGTGGGGAAAACGGGAGGAAGAAGGCGTACTGGATCTGTTCACCACCTTATTTGTAAAAATAATAAAGGCGGGATACAAATAAAGAAATAAAATTTGGGGTCATCTCTTTCTGTAATCCTAGAAAGAAGGGGAGAAGAGCCCGGGCCCAGAGACTTTCTAGAGGTTGGAAAGTTGGAGCAGCTAAGATGCATTTTTTTACAACTGGTTCCATGTGGCATGTATGGCCACCCCTTAAACCAGGGGTAAGCAACCTTGACTCTTTTATGACTTATGGACTTCGATACCCAGAATTCCTGAGTCAGCCATGCTGACTCAGGAATTCTGGGAGTTGAAGTCCACAAGTCATGAAGGGGCCATAGTTCCCCCATGCTGGCTCAGGAATTCTGGGAGTTGAAGTCCACAGAGTCATAAAGAGGCCATACTTCCCCATGCTGGCTCAGGAATTCTGGGAGTTGAAGTCCAAAGAGTCATAAAGAGGCCATACTTCCCCATGCTGGCTCAGGAATTCTGGGAGTTGAAGTCCAAAGAGTCATAAAGAGGCCATACTTCCCCATCCTGGCTCAGGAATTCTGGGAGTTGAAGTCCACAAGTCATGAAGGAGCCATACTTCCCCATGCTGGCTCAGGAATTCTGGGAGTTGAAGTCCACAAGTCATGAAGGGGCCACAGTTCCCCATGCCGGCTCAGGAATTCTGGGAATTGGAAGTCCATGAGTCCTAAAGGGGCCAAGGTTGCCTACCCCTGCCTTAAAGAGTCACCTCTTTGGCCCGTGCAGATCTGTCTTTGACGCTTATGTCCCGCTTCTCTCTTTCCGCAGAAACTTACCTCCATCAAAATCCAAAATGACAAAATGAGGACGGGCAATTTGCCGGCTAATATGAAGAAGAACAGGGTGCTGCAGATAATCCCATGTAAGGCATGACGGGGGGAAAAAAATAAAGAACTTGAAATTCACATTTTAGGGCAGGAGAAACCCTTGGGGGAATCTTAACTTTTGTGTGTTGGCTTCACAACATTTGGGATGTAAAGGAAGGGGGCAATAACAGAGTTCCGTCTGTTTAAACCATGAATTGTGGCTTGATGCTCCAGAGGAGCAACCAGGTTTCCTTTTTATATTTTATCAGCTGTTTTAGTTTTTTTCAAACTACAGGAAGTCCTCGACTTACAGCAGTTCATTTAGTGACCATTCAGAGTTAACAACGGCACTGGGAAAAAGTGATTTACAACCAGTTTTACACTTAACAACCGTTGCAGCATCCCCATGGTCACATGATCAAAATTCAGACATATGATCATTTTTCACACGTACGGCCGTTGCGGCATCCCCATGGTCACATGATCAAAATTCAGACTCTTGGCAATTGACTCGTATTTATGACGTTTGCAGTGTCCCGGGGTCATGTGATCCTCCTTTTGCGACCTTCTGACAAGCAAAATCAACGGGGGAATCCAGATTCACTTAACAACTGTACCGCTAACTTAACAACGGCCAATGATTCACTTAACAAATGCAGCAAGAAAAGTCCAATCAGCAGGGCCTCAGCTACTAACCCTAACCCTTAATAATAATAATAATAATAAGTTGGAAGGGACCTTGGAGGTCATCTAGTCCAACCCCCTGCTAAGGCAGGAAACCCTATACCATTTCAGACAAATGGCTGTCCAGTCTCTTCTTAAAAACTTCCAGTGTTCTTAACTCACAGGTTGTAAGTCCTTCACTTAGCAACTGTATTCCTGCAGGGATTCGCTGGACAACTGTGGCGAGAAAGGTCGTAAAATGGGGCGAAACTCACACCGTGTCTTGCTTAGCGGCGGAAATTTGGGGCTCGATTGTGGGGTCGTACGTCGAGGACAAAATACGTACCTGTGTTTTTTCTGCCCTTTAGTTTTGCAAAGACGGGCATGGCGGGTGCGTGAGAACGGCCTATGAGAGTGCTTGCAGAGAGACGTCGCCATTTTGAGGGGTTGCTATGGAAACCCATCGTTTCTCGAGCCACATCCAGAGTCCATCGCTAAATGCTTCGCACCAGACATTTCTAAAATAGTGGTTGTCTCCTTTTTGTGCCTGCAGATGAGTTCAACCGGGTGATCATTCCAGTGAAAAGAGGTGAAGAAAACACAGACTACGTAAATGCTTCCTTTATTGACGTGAGTGTCGCTTCCCTGGTTTTTCTCATCTGGGCCGAGCAACTTTCCTCCGTGGAAAGAAAGCCTGGAATAGAATTTTCTTTTCTTTTCTTTTCTTTTCTTTTCTTTTCTTTTCTTTTCTTTTCTTTTCTTTTCTTTTCTTTTCTTTTCTTTTCTTTTCTTTTCTTTTCTTTTCTTTTCTTTTCTTTTTTAATGTAAGCGTTCATTATTGCAATGAGCATTATGTCAAGATTAACAAATATTTTAACCACTGCGGCAAGAAAGGTCTTAAAGCTGTCAAGGTTGAGAATAGCAATAGCCCTTAGACTTATATAAAGGTAAAGGTAAAGGTTCCCCCGCACATGCATGCTAGTCGTTTCCGACTCTAGGGGCCGGTGCTCATCTCCATTTGAAAGCCAAAGAGCCAGCGCTTGTCCGAGGACGTCTCCGTGGTCATGTGGCCGGCATGACTGGACGCCAAAGGCGCACGGAACGCTGTTCCCTTCCCACCGTAGTGGTCCCTATTTTTCTACTTGCATTACAGGCGCTTGCATTACAGGCGCTCACTGCTATGCGGCACTCGGGATTCGACCCGCCAAACTCCCGACCTTCTGATCAACAAGCTTAGCGTCTTTACCCACTGAGCCACTGCGTCCCTTTAGACTTATAGAATAGAATAGAATAGAATAGAATAGAATAGAATAGAATAGAATAGAATAGAATAGAATAGAATAATAGAATAGAATAGAATAGAATAGAATAGAATAGAATAGAATAGAAAATGGGAAATAATAAGAATAGAATAGAATAGAATAGAATAGAATAGAATAGAATAGAATAGAATAGAATAGAATAGAATAGAATAGAATAGAATAGAATAGAATAGAATAGAATAGAATATGGGAAATAATAAGAATAGAATAGAATAGAATAGAATAGAATAGAATAGAATAGAATAGAATAGAATAGAATAGAATAGAATAGAATAGAATAGAATAGAATAGAATAGAATAGAATATGGGAAATAATAAGAATAGAATAGAACAGAACAGAATAGAATAGAATAGAATAGCAATAGAGTAGAGTACAGTAGAGTAGAATAGAATAGCATAGCATAGCATAGCAATAGCCTTTAGACTTATATACCGCTTCACAGTGCTTTACAGCCCTCTCTAAGTGGTTTTACAGAGTCAGCATCTTGCCCCCAACAATCCGGGTCCTCATTTTACCGACCTTGAAAGGACGGAAGGCGGAGTTTAACCTTGAGCCGGTTGAACCCAAGGCAGTGGGCAGAGTTAGCCTCCAATACTGCATTCTAATCACTGCACCATCAGGGGCCGGCCTTCCTTCCTTCCTTCCTTCCTTCCTTCCTTCCTTCCTTCCTTCCTTCCTTCCTTCCTTCCTTCCTTCTAGCACTTAGACTTATATACCACTTCATACTGCTTTTACAGCCCTCTCTCAGCGGTTTTACAGAGTCAGCCTCTTTGCCACCAACAATCTGGGTCCTCGTTTTACTGACCTCGGAAGGTGGAGTTTAACCTTGAGTCGGTCAGGATCGAACTGCCGGCAGTGGGCACTGGATTAGCCTGCAATACTGCATTCTCGCCACTGTGGCACCACGTATCCTACAGACTGTGCTGCGGAGAAACACTATATGCTATGCTATGCTGCTTCTTTGTGACCTCCCCCCCCCCCCGTCTTGACATTTTCCAGGGTTACCGTCAAAAGGATTCCTACATTGCCAGCCAAGGACCCCTCCAGCACACCATTGAGGACTTCTGGCGGATGATCTGGGAGTGGAAATCCTGCTCCATTGTGATGTTGACCGAGCTGGAGGAGAGGGGCCAGGTGAGGCACCGTGAGGAACATCTAGAGGAGCCAATGGTGTTGAGGTCTTCTGGAAGATGCACTTCCTGGATCAGGCAAAATCCCTCTTAAACCCCATCATTTCCTTCCTGGCAACGGCCAGCCTCTGGGGATCTCACCAAGAAGAAATGGAGATTTACTTGCTTTTTTTCCCCCCCACCATGTCTCTGCAGTTGGACACTGGGAGGTGTTCTTCCCCCCAAATCTGGAGGCCTTGTCGATTTTTCAGGGCTTCCAGTGATTTAATTTAGTTCCCTTTTAAAGCCCCCTTAGAGAGTGACCGTGGATAAAGGAGAATATTTGAGGCTCAGGGTTGAAGGGAGGGGGCCTTGGTGCTCTTTGAGCTTGGTGGCTTTCTTGTGCTCACCTCATCTCCTCCTCCTCCTCCTCCTCTCTTCAAACCCCCCTCCCTTGTAGCAGTGATGACGTTACCTAGTTTGGATCATGGAACGTCTGCAAGAAAACCACCCAGCTCAGAGAGCACCCAGGACCCCATAGTCTTCCTCCTCCTCCTCCTCCTCCTCCTCCTCCCTTCAAACCCCCCTCCCTTGTAGCAGTGATGACGTTACCTAGTTTGGATCATGGAACGTCTGCAAGAAAACCACCAAGCTCAAGAGAGCACTAAGGACCCCATAGTGGTCCTCCTCCTCCTCCTCCTCCTCCTCCTCCCTTCAAACCCCCCTCCCTTGTAGCAGTGATGAGGTTACCTAGTTTGGGTCATGAAACGTCTGCAAGATAACGACCAAGCTCAAGAGACCACTAAGGACCCCATGGTGCTCCTCCTCCTCCTCCTCCTCTCTTCAAACCCCCCTCCCTTCTAGCAGTGATGAGGTAACCTAGTTTGGGTCATGAAACATCTGCAAGAAAGCTCAAGAGAGCACTAAGGACCCAATGGTGCTCCTCCTCCTCCTCCTCCTCCTCTCTTCAACCCCCCTCCCTTCTAGCAGTGATGAGGTCACCTAGTTTGGGTCTGCAAGAAAACCCCCCAAGCTCAGAGAGCACCAAGGGCCCCTCATAGTGCCCATCATCATGTCTTCTGGGAATGAACTCCATGGCTTCCTTTCAGCTTCCTTTCCCACACAAACCAGCTGAGAAACGCGCCCGATTTCCATGTGTGGAAACCGAGGAGAACCACCATTAGGCTTGAGTGCGTCCCTCACCGCATGCAGCATTGAAAAAGAGGACAGCAGAGGACCGGTCCCTAATCTCAAGTTAGCTTTCTCACACGCCTCTCTTTCCTGTTTCCTGACTTGCTAGGAGAAGTGTGCTCAGTACTGGCCTTCAGATGCCTCCATATCTTACGGAGACATCACCATAGAGCTGAAGAAGGAGGAAGAGTGTGAGAGCTACACGGTGCGGGATCTGTTGGTGACCAATAACAGGGTACGTGTGTTGAGAAACCCCAGCTAGATCTGCAGGGACCCACCGTTCATAACAGGTTCCGGCTTTACACAGCCTTAGTACACTTGGAATCCTGCATCCAATTCTGATCACCAGAATGTAAAAAAAGATGCTGAGACTCTGGAAAGAGTGCAGAGAAGAGCAACAAAGATGATGAGGAGACTGGAGGCCAAAACATATAAGGAACAGTTGCTGGAATTGGGAATGTCTAGTTTAATGAAGAGAAGGACGAGGGGGTCAGGGTAGCAGCCTTCCAATAACTCAGGGGCTGCCCCCAAAGAAGAGGCAGTCAAGCTGTTCTCCAAAGCACCTGAAGGCCTAGAACAGGGCTAGGCAACCTTAGCTCTTTTATGACTCGTGGACTTCAACTCCCAGAATTCCTGAGCCAGCCATGCTGAGGGGAAAGGGAGAGAGGTTTCCAAGCTGAGCCATGCTGGCTCAGGAATTCTGGGAGTTGAAGTCCACGAGTCCTAAAAGAGCCAAGGTTGCCTACCCCTGGCCTAGGCCTAGGCCCCTTCATGACTCGTGGACTTCAATTCCCAGAATTCCTGAGCCAGCCACGCTGAGGGGAAAGGGAGAGGTTTCCAAGCTGAGCCATGCTGGCTCAGGAATTCTGGGAGCTGAAGTCCACGAGTCATAAAAGAGCCAAGGTTGCCTACCCCTGGCCTAGGCCTAGGCCCCTTCATGACTCGTGGACTTCAATTCCCAGAATTCCTGAGCCAGCCACGCTGAGGGGAAAGGGAGAGGTTTCCAAGCTGAGCCATGCTGGCTCAGGAATTCTGGGAGTTGAAGTCCACGAGTCATAAAAGCCAAGGTTGCCTGCCCCTGGCCTGGAACCAAGGAGAAATTTCCTGACAGAACAATTAACCAGTGGACCAACTTGCCACTAGAACCTGTGGGTGCTCCAATACTGGAGGCTTTTAAGAAGAGATTGGACAACATTTGTCTGAAATGGTGTAGGCAGGGTCTCCTACTTGAGCAGTGGGTTGGACTAGAAGACCTTCAAGGTCCCTTCCAGTCTGTTATTCTGTCAAGACTCAGAAGAGGAGGATAAGGGATTAGCAGCCTTCCAATACTTGAGGGGCTGTCGCAAAGAATAGAGGGACAATCTATTCTCCAAAGCACCTGAAGGCAGGACAAGAAATAACAGGTGGAAGTTCACCAAAGAGAGAAGCAACCTAGAATTAAGGAGAAATTTCCTAACAGTGAGAATAATTAACCAGTGGAACAGCTTGCCACCAGAGGTTGTGGATGCTCCATTACTGGAGGCTCTTAAGAAGAGATTGGACAGCCAGCTTGTTTGGCTGAGGAATTCTGGGAGTTGAAGTCCACAAGTCATAAAAGGGCCACTTTAAGAGGAGTGGACTTCAACTCCCAGAATTCCTCAGCCAGCTTGTCTGGCTGAGGAATTCTGGGAGTTGAAGTCCACAAGTCATAAAAGGGTGCAAGTTTGAAGACCCCTGGACTAGAGGACCTCCAAGGTCCCGCCCAACTCTGTTATTCTATGTTCTCTGAGGATCACGCTTGCTTCAGCGTGCCTCCGCTTTTCCCCACAGGAAAACAAAAGCCGGCAAATCCGACAGTTCCACTTCCACGGGTGGCCAGAGGTGGGGATCCCCAGCGACGGGAAAGGCATGATCAATATCATCGCAGCTGTGCAGAAGCAACAGCAGCAGTCTGGCAATCACCCCATCACTGTGCATTGCAGGTAACATGAGGGTGTGTGTGTTTATGTGTGTGTGTGTGTGTGTGTGTGTGTGTGTGTGTGTGTGTGTGTGTGTCTCTGAGGGTGCCCCCTGTGTGATGATAGACTCACATCCATGAGGGTTTTGAAGAGCAGCGTAGGCCGATTCCAGACAATTTTCATCTTGCTTACTTGTATTTCTCCTTCTCTTTGCCACAGTAAAGAGGTGAGTTGGGCTGAAAGAGAGAGGGACCTAGTTGGTTTCCCTGCCCAAGGCAGGCAGTACTAGAACTCACCGTCTCCTGGTGGTTGGTCCAAAGTCACCCAGCCGGCTTGTTATGCCTAAGATAGAACTAGAACTTACTACTGCATGATGATTGGCCCAAAATCATGCAGTTTAGCTTTCATGCCTAAGGCAGGACTAGAACTCACCATCTCCTGGTGATTGGCCCAAGTATACAGCTGGCTTTCCTGCCTAAGATGGAACTATAACTCACCATCGCCTGGTGATTAGCCCAAAGTCACCCAGTTAGCTTTCATGTCTTACGCAGGACTAGAACTCACCATCGCCTGGTGATTGGCCCTAACTCACCCAGTTGGCTTTCATGCCTGAGGCAGAACTAGTACTCACTGCTTCCTGTGGGTTGACCCAAAGTCACCCAGCTGGCTTTCGCGCCTAAGGTAGGACTAGAACTCACAGTTTCCCGGTTTCTAAGCCGGCACCTTAACCACTACACCAAACTACCTCTCCTCTTTGAAGAAATTTTGCTTCACAATCTCCATGTCTCTGACGTCCTGGAGTCGGTGATAGCTTCAGAACAGAGAGTTGACCCAGTCCTTCCTCGTCTCAACCGAAGCGCTACTATTCTCTCTACTATCCCTTGGAAGTCCAGGGAACATTCCTCCTTCCTCCCACGGGCACGGAGTAGACCTTCCTAGCTCTTGTCCTCCGTTAAGTTGGGTCTCTGGAGAAGGAAGGGCTCCATCCATCTCCTCCTTCTTCACAGTGCTGGAGCTGGACGGACGGGGACGTTTTGTGCCTTGGGGACCGTCCTGGAAAGGGTCAAGGCGGAAGGAATTTTGGATGTCTTTCAGACCGTGAAGAGTTTGAGGTTACAGAGGCCGCACATGGTGCAAACACTGGTAAGCATCAACCACAATGGGGACGTGACGGCTTAGTCCCCAACTTACTGTTCTCTCCCAGCCTGTGCAAGTCCTTGCTATACTCACAAGGGGAACCTCCTCTTCCAAGAAACAGGCAGGAACCCCAAGACAAAACCAAAACCCCTTTTATTCTCACAGACCTGAGTCAGTGTCCAAGGCAAACAAACATAGTCCGCAGAAACTCCATCCTCAACACAAACTGTTGCCTTTGGCAACCAGCACCTCTCACACCTTCCCTTTTTATAATTCAGCCCAGGCGTGGCGTCCTAATGCCTTCTCCTTTGCCTTGGAGCTGCCCCATTGCATCCCTCTGTCCTACTCGCTTCTCTTGCTGGCGTTTTTGTGCATCCTGGATTTGTGCCAGCAGTGCTTCATCACCATCCAACTCAGATTCCCAGCACAGCTGTGTCTCAGCCTGAGCGCGAGTAGAGGGGCCGGGCTCCTCGTCCGACCGTAAGTCTTGGAGCTCCTCAGAGCCTTCCTCCGACTCTTAATGTCACTCCAGGCCCCTCCTCCTCCTCATAGGATTCCTCAGACTCAACAGCCGGATCCATGGGCTGGCTGGCGAGGAATCACAACACTTACAACAGTTTGTTTAGTGACCAAAGTTATAACAGCATCGGGAAAAGTGTGGATTTTTCACACAACTGTTGCAGCATCCTCACGGCCAGGTGATCCAAATTCAAAACGCTTGGCCACTGGCTCGTATTTATGACGGTCGCAGTGTCCCAGGGCGGTCACATGATCCCCTTTTGCGACCTTCCGACAAGCAATGAGGGGAATCCAGATTCACTTAATGACCATGTTACTAACTTAACAACTGCTGGGATTCACTTAATAACTGTGGCAAGAAAGGTCGTAAAATGGGGCAGATCTCACTTTATAACTGTCTCATGTAGCAATGGAAATTTTGGGCTCAGTTGTCCTAAGTTGAGGACTACCTGTAATGGACGAGAAATTGTGATCTGTGTTGGGCTAACTCAGGGGTCTTCAAACGTGGCCCTTTTGTGACTTGTGGACTTCAACTCCCAGAATTCCTGGCTGAGGAATTCTGGGAGTTGAAGTCCACAAGTCACAAAAGGGCCACGTTTGAAGACCCCTGGGCTAACTGGTCTTTCTTCATAAAGTTCTTAATTTGAGGTGCAAGAAGTCCTGGACTTACCACCATCCCCGAGCCATATGGTTGTTAAGTGAATCGCCATTTGGCCACACCCAATTTTACAACCTTTTTGCCACAATTCGTTAAGCAAATTACTGGGTCTTTAAATGGATCCACTTTCTCCCCCCCCCCCCTTGACTTATCTCGTCAGAAGCCAGAAGGTTGCGAGGGAAACCTACAACCATTGTGGTTATAATACATAACAGTTGCCAAACAACCCCCAAATCACGACCCCTTGACTGGGGATGCCGCAACAGTCATAAGTGCCAAGACCGTTCATAAGCCACTTTTTTATTCCAGTACCGTCGTAACTTTGAGTGGTCCCAAAAGGAACGGTCATAAGTCAAGGACAGCCTGCACATTTTTCCATAAAGAATTGCCTAGTTTGGATCCCTGGAACTAGAAAAATGCTTTCAGGCAGGAATGTGGACCGGTACTGAGCTGCAGCACAACAGCATCCGGTCCGTGGGAAAAACCTGTCCCCACGGAACCGGTCCCTGGTGCCCAAAAGGTTGGGGACCTCTGCTTTATGGCAGTGGTCCCCAACCCCTGGTTTGTGGACCGTTACCGGGCTGCAGCACGCCAGCAACCGGTCCACACAAGCAAAGCCCCATCCGCAGGATATAGGCAGCACACAAACCCACGCCCCCTCCGGTCCGTGGGAAAAACCTGTCCCCACGGAACCGGTCCCTGGTGCCCCAAAGGTTGGGGACCTCTGTTTTAAAGCGCCCACTTAAGTAGATAACTCTCTATGCATGAATTTCCACAAATACTTAGGAATTCTGGGGACTTCCCAGCTTTGTCCGAAGGTCTTTGTGGGGAAACCATGGCTTGTTCTGTCACTCACCACCCTTTCTCCTCTGCCTAATCCCTAGGAACAGTACGAATTCTGCTACAAGGTGGTCCAGGAATATATCGACGCGTTTTCAGATTACGCCAACTTCAAGTGAAGCCGGATCCGCCGGAAGAAAAAAAAAGAGTTGCCTTCTTTAATACTTTGTAATATTCTGTTTGTTAATATCCTTATTGCCCCCCCCCCAAAAAAGAATTGTGTATATAATCTTAACTGTTCTAGAAGGGTTGGTACCATAAGATTGCTATTAGCTGGAGATTTTATATGTAGCAAAAGTGTTAGGAAAAAAAAAAGACATTGTAGGCACTTTTCCAATGTTTTATTGGGGAATTAAATAGTGTGATATTTGGATTAATATTGTCGGGCAAAAAAAACAAACACACACCCTCTCTTCTGGAGAGTTTATGCAGGCTGTTCTTGGGGTTTTTTTTGCTTTTTTGGGTTTTTTTTTTTTTTGGTAAATCTCCCCCCCCCCCCCCCACTTTAGGGAGTAAAGCTTTTTAAAAACCAAATGAGATTTCTTATTAGCAGCGGTTTCTTTGAAAAGGAAAAAAAAAAGTGGCACACCAGTAACATTCTTAAAGCTTTTTTCTTTTTTTTTTCTTCCGCTCCCCTGGGAAACCTCTTGGAGTTCATTATTTTACAGGGTTGGTTTTTGTTTTTTTTTTAAAAAAGAAGAATATTTAGCAGAGATTTTGGTAGAGGAGAAAGAATGTCCTCCGGTTTGTCTCCCTTTCCAAACCTCTTCACCGTAAACTAGTTAAAAGCGTGGAAACTTCCGTGCTCTTTGGAATTCAGACTTGGATGCTTCCGACTGATGTTATAAAATATAGAATAAATAATAGGCTTTGAAAGGGACCTTGGAGGTCATCTAGTCCAACCCCCAACCCCACCGCTCAGGCAGGAAACCGGGCCTATACCATTGCAGACAGGTGGCTGTCCAATCTCTTCTTACACAAGCCTCCAGTGCTGGAGCATTCACAACTTCTAGTGGCAAGCTGTTCCACTGGTTAATTCTCCTCACTGTTAGGAAGTTTTTTCCTTATTTCTAGATTTGATTTCTCTTATTTTTTTAATTAAAACAACTATATTTGGAGAGTTGAGGATCTCAGCTGGATGGAGAAAGTGCTCCATTTTTTTATTTTATTTTTTTGGATCATCTACAAAGGTCCCTCTGAATATTTAGGGTCTGGCACATCTGGATATCATCCTGGTCCTTCCTCTTGACTGGCAAGTTTTCGAGTGGCAAGCAGCTGTACCACTGGTTAATTCTCCTCACTGTTAGGAAGTTTCTCCTTATTTCTAGATTGGATTTCTCTTTTTTACTATTATTATTAAACAACTATATTTGGAGAGTTGAGGATCTCAGCTGGATGGAGAAAGAGCTCCATTTTTTTAGGGGGATCATCTACAAAGGTCCCTCTGAATGTTTAGGGTCTGGCACATCTGGATATCATCTTGGTCCTTTTTCTTGACTGGCAAGTTTCCCAGCTTGTTCCTCTGGATGCTGAAATGCTTCAAACTAAACCATATTTTCCTTTCCAATTTATGCGCTTTGCACACTGGCCTCGCTGCCTCTAATGGAATCGCAACTGTGGTTTGTGTTGCTCGTTTCACTTCGTTTTTCCCACTTGGAAGTGGGTTGTGCAGCCCTACCATTTCCACCCTTCCGGCAGTTTTAGGCTGATGGATCCTGGTTGACTTCCATCTTCTCATCCTTCCTTGCTTTTGCATCGTGAGCTACAAAGCCAAGGAGAAAGGCCCCCCAATTTTACAACTTCCTAAACTTCACCCGAGGATTTTTATTATTATTATTATTTCTTTTTTTCCTCTTATATTTGGGCTTCGCAGCTCCTTGGTTTCCAGAAACGTAGCTAAAATTCTTCTAGAGTTTCCCAGCGAGAACCCTTAAATGTTTTGTAAACTTTGCACATCTTGGCCGCCGTAAACTGGTCTTTCTCCAAGTGGATTTGTTCCAAAGGTCCTGGGATTCCCGCTCCCCAAATTTCTGGAATCAGTTGGGGGAAAAATTGCTTTGGGCCCCTTAATTTTCTTCTCTTAGACAGTCGTGGCCAGCAGCCCCCCCCCCCTACACACACAAGTGATTCATGCTGTAAAATTGGATTTTTTTTCCATTAAAAATTAAAAAGTAAAGAGTCCTGCTGGGTTGGAAAAACGGAAGAGGATATGGAAGGAGAACACAGGAGATATGCTTTTTTTTTTTTTGGAAAGAATTTTTTTCCCCCAACCCTTATCATCTTCCTGACTCTTAATACTCCCAGTCTGATACTTTGGGAGAATAGCTTTCAGGGTTTAACGCTCGTATTTTTGAAAAGTTCCCTGGAAATAGCACAAAAAAAGGGGGGGGAGTCTTTAAAAATGGCATCATAGGAATATTCATAAAACAGTCAAGACACTTGCAGCGTCTCACTGAAATCTGTCAAAAGAGGCGAGGTAAAGTCTTCAAAATATAATCTTACCAAAAATCCATCATTAGCCCCCCCCACAAAAAAATGTGATCAGATGGTTTGAAATGACCCCTTTCATCAGGAATATAGACCATTTTTTTGAACACCGGCAGAGCGCCTAGGCCAGGGGTAGGCAACCTTGGCTCTTTTAGGACTGGTGGACTTCGACTCCCAGAATTCCTGAGCCAGCATGGCTCAGCTTGGAAACTCTCCCTTTCCCCTCAGCGTGGCTGGCTCAGGAATTCTTGGAGTTGAAGTCCACGAGTCATAAAGCGGCCTAGGCCTAGGCCAGGGGTAGGCAGGCAACCTTGGCTTTTTTATGACTTGTGGACTTCAACTCCCAGAATTCCTGAGCCAGCCACGCTGAGGGGAAAGGGAGAGTTTCCAAGCTGAGCCATGGCTGGCTCAGGAATTCTGGGAGTTGAAGTCCACCAGTCATAAAAGAGCCAAGGTTGCCTACCCCTGGTCTAGGGAATTCTGGGAGTTGAGGTCCACACATGCTGGAGGAGGAATTCAGGGAGTCAAAAGTCCACACACGTCGGATGGAGAATTCTGGGAGTTGAAGTCAGAATCAACAAGAGTTGGAAGGAACCTTGAAGGTCTTCTAGCCCCACCCCTCCTCGAGCAGGAAACCCACAGATGCTGGCTGAAGAATTCTGGGAGTTGAAGTCCACCCACCTGAAAGTTGTCAGGATTGAGATGTTTGCTGCTTCTTTTTCCTTCTTCCACCCACCCGCTCTTTTCAAGGCAGGAAAGGGAAAATCACCCCAAAGGAGGGTGCTGAGAGACATCGAAGACCCCCCCCTCAAAACTGATTCCCCTCTTTGGGTTCAGCTGCCCCCCCATGTGATCCTTTCCAGCACCGCATTTGTGATGTGGGCTGGGTGCCTTTCAAGCAGAGAGAAGAATCAGCGTTTGGGTGCTAACCATGGGTGGTGAGGACACCTGTCACCCTTCCTGGGTTTTGTGCCTTCCAGATGTGGCCCATCTCAACTGAGAGATTTGCTAGCCTTGGGAAGACCCTTAACTGGATCTTGAGACATTACAGAAAGCCTGCAGGAGACGATCGCCTTTGGGAAATCCCAGCTAGACCTCCTCGCTCTTTACTAGCCAAAGCATCTGCAGTGAAGCATCTGGATGTGCCATTCCAGCTTAGGGAACCAGGGCTAATCTTAATAGACCACAGAACCGGCTCAATAAAACAGAAATAGATTCTCGTGATCCATCGTGTGGGTGTGGGACGTGGTAGTCCCTTCCCCTTCCGTGCTGCTACATCTCAAAAACAGCAGAAGCTTACCACGCTCTTGCTGAAAGCAGGAGCAAATGAGGAGTCCTGGGCGCGCTCTGAGCTGGGTGGTTTCCTTGCAGACGTTTCATGACCCAGCTAGGTAACGTCATCCGTGCTCTCTGTTTATGTAGAGAAGAGGCTTGATGGGAGTGTTGACTCAGCTGTTGTTTGCTGTTGATTGTTAGGCTGAGTTGGTAGTTCCCTCTACCAAGTTCCATTAGGGTGCTACCAAGAGAGCAAACCCCACTCTTTTCTAGCACTGATGATGTCACCTAGTTGGGTCACGAAACATCTGCAAGAAAACCACCCAGCTCAGAGAGCATCAAGGACCCTGCACCAATCCTCCTCCTCCTCCTCCTCCTCCTCCTCCTCGCAAACCCCCCTCCCTTCTACCACTGATGATGTTACCTAGTTGGGTCACGAAACGTCTGCAAGGAAACCACCCAGCTCAGAGAGCACCAAGGACCCCACAGTCTTCTCCTCCTCCTCCTCCTCCCTTCTAGCACTGATGATGTTACGTAGTTGGGTCATGAAACGTCTGCAAGGAAACCACCAAGCTCAGAGAGCATCAAGGACCCTGCACCAATCATCCTCCTCCTCCTCCTCGCAAACCCCCTCCCTTCTAGCACTGATGATGTTGGGTCACGAAACATCTGCAAGAAAACAACCCAGCCCAGAGAACATCAAGGACCCTGCACTACTACTACTATTCCTTTTCTCCTCCTCCTCCTCCTCCTTTCCACAAACCCCCCTCCCTTCTAGCACTGATGATGTTACCTAGCTGGGTCACGAAACGTCGGCAAGAAAGCCACCCAGCCCAGAGAACATCAAGGACCCTGCACTACTACTACTATTCCTTTTCTCCTCCTCCTCCTCCTCCTTTCCACAACCCCCCCCTCCCTTCTAGCACTGATGATGTTACCTAGCTGGGTCACGAAACGTCTGCAAGAAAACCGCCCAGCACAGAGAGCACCAAGGACCCTTCCATTTCCAACCCTGAGCTACAAATATTCTCCTTTGCTGGAGCAACCTATTTAGTGGCATCCTGGCTACCCTATATACACGCAACACTCCCATCATAAAGCTACACATATTGTGGTGTTGGTAGGCTCATAGATAGCAACTTTTGTTTGGCTTTCGTTCTCTCGTTGGGCTTGCAGTTAGAGGGGGCATCATAGCTGCCTTAACCAGAGGGGGGGGTGTCAAGCTTTGTGCCAAAACTGAATCTCTTGTTTTCCCCCCCTCCCCGCAAAATGCCAAGGCAGCCCACGCAAGCGATGTCCCCTCTTCCGTTCCTCTTCTGTAATTGTAATTCTTCTCTGCCTCATTCCGAATGTCTTAATATCTTGTATTTATTTTTGTTGACCAAGTAAATGCTTTTCTTTTTATTTTTTAACTGGGCTGGTTCTTTTCTTCTACCCCCGTGCAAAAACAAGGCCGCGCAGGTCATCCTCAGCTCCAACTTTCCGTCACTTAAGCTGGGACGTTTCTGCCTTTCGGCCGGCCCCATTTTACTGTCTCGCTCGCCGCAGACGTTGTTCATTGGCGACGCGGTTGTGAGGTGAAACTGGCTCCCCCGTGGACGGGGCTGGTCAGAAGGTGACCAAACGGGGATCCCGGGGACCGTCCTAAACACGAACCAGTTGCCAAGCCTCCGAATTTTGATCCCGTGACCGCGGGGGATGCTGCGACGGTCGTAAGTGTGGAACGACGGTCCTAAGCCACTTGCGCCGGTGCCGTTGTAACTTTGAACGGTCACTAAACGAACGGTGGTAAGTTGAGAAGGACCTGTTTTGGATGGAGGATTCAAACACACCTGTAGGAAGAGGAAAGAAGCCCTGGATTATACTTGGATGCTCTTAAGGACTATTTTTTTTTATTTCCATCTTCCAGTCAAGGCATTCATTTAATACAGTGGCCTTCAAACCTGGCAGCTTTAAGACCTGTGGACTTCAACTTCCAGAATTCCTCAGCCAGCCCTCAGGGCTGGCTGAAGAATTCTGGGAGTTGAAGTCCACAGGTCTTAAAGTTGCCAAGTTTGAAGGCCGCTGATTTAATAGCTGGATAATGGATTAATTTGAATTTGGAGGCCCTACAGATCTTTCATTATCAAGCTGGTTTGGTTATCGCTGGCCACTTGGGAAGGAACGTTTGCCGAGTGCCGCGTAACAGAGTGAGCGCCTGTTACTCGTCCCAGCTTCTGCCAACCTAGCAGTTCGAAAGCACGTAAAAATGCAAGTAGAAAAATAGGGACCACTACGGTGGGAAGGTAACAGTGTTCCGTGCGCCTTTGGCGTCTAGTCATGCCGGCCACATGACCACGGAGAGGTCCTCGGACAAGCGCTGGCTCTTCGGCTTTGAAACGGAAATGAGCACCGGCCCCTAGAGTCGGAAACCACTAGCACTCGTGTGCGGGGGAACCTTTACCTTTAATTGGCAGATCTTCACATCTTTGAAGACACACAAAGAAAAGGTCCTAGGTACGTTTTAGATGGATATTTGGGGGCCAAGGCAATTGGTGACCACTAGCCTTCACAGGTACAATGGAGCCCCTTTGGTCTAGTAGTGAAGGCACCAAGCTAGAAACCAGGAGATGGTGAGTTCTAGTTCCACCCTAAACATGAAAGCCGGCTGGGCGACTTTAAACCAGTTACCAGGAGATGGTGAGTTCTAGTCCCATGTTGCATACGAAAGCCGGCTGGGTGACTTTGGGCCAGTCACCAGGAGACGGTGAGTTCTAGTCCCACCTTGCACATGAAAGACGGCTGGATGGATGGGCCGCCTCATCCGATTCTCCTGAAGACCTCGAATGGATGGATGGGCCATCCCGTCCCGTTCCCACCAGAGGTCATCTCTCAGCGCCATCAAGGCCATCCCAGCTCCAGTGTTGTATTTTTGTGTTGACAGAAGCTTCCGCAACCAATTTCGCTTAAAAAAACATGTTCCCTGAATTGGGTCTAGCCACCACGGCTGCCTTTGCAAGCTGAAACGGCCTCTTGTCCATCCGGCCCGTTGTTTGCTTAGCATCTCAATCCAATCCTTGGCTGATGAGACCGTGGCCAGTGAGACAGGAGACGTGACGCGCGTCTTGGACCTCTGACGGACCAGTTTGTTTGTGTAGCTGTGTTTGCTTTTTTAAAAATACACAATTTCAGAAGAGACAGGCCAGGATGAAATTAGCCCGTGGCCTTGCTTACAATTAGATTTGCAAGTTTTCCATTGAGGAGGGAGAGAAGAATGACGAGTAGATGACACTTCCTGTTTTGAGATCCACCCCCACCCCCCCACCCCCGTCTCTCTTTTGATCACAATTAAAACGTCAGGAAGTTCTAGTTTGTTGCTGTTATTCTGAACAACTGCTGTTACTTTGCGTTCAGAAATATCTCAGGTCTCTTTTGTTTGTCTCCATTCTTTTCTTCTGGAGTCCCATTCTACCTAGAACAGGGGTAGGCAACCTCGGCTCTTTTATGACTCGTGGACTTCAACTCCCAGAATTCCTGAGCCAGCCATGCTGAGGGGAAAATGAGTTTCCAAGTCCTCAAGTCATGAAGGGGCCACAGTTCCCCCATGCTGGCTCAGGAATTCTGGGAGTTGAAGTCCTCAAGTCATGAAAGGGCCATAGTTCCCCCATGCTGGCTCAGGAATTCTGGGAGTTGAAGTCCTCAAGTCATGAAAGGGCCACAGTTCCCCCATGCTGGCTCAGGAATTCTGGGAGTTGAAGTCTACGAGTCATGAAAGGGCCACAGTTCCCCCATGCTGGCTCAGGAATTCTGGGAGTTGAAGTCCACGAGTCATGAAAGGGCCACATTTCCCCCATGCTGGCTCAGGAATTCTGGGAGTTGAAGTCCACGAGTCATGAAGGGACCATAGTTCCCCCATGCTGGCTCAGGAATTCTGGGAGTTGAAGTCCTCAAGTCATGAAAGGGCCACAGTTCCCCCATGCTGTCTCAGGAATTCTGGGAGTTGAAGTCCTCAAGTCATGAAAGGGCCACAGTTCCCCCATGCTGGCTCAGGAATTCTGGGAGTTGAAGTCCACGAGTCATAAAAGAGCCAAGGTTGCCTATCCCTGTCCTAGAAAATACAGACAGTCCTCAACATATCACAACAACTGCCTGGAATTTCTGTTGCTAACCGAGACACTGGTCAATTTTGATCACTTGACCCTGGGGATGCCCACAACGGTCGTAAGCATGAAAAACCATCATAAGTCACTTTTTCCAGTGCCGTTGTAACTGAATGGTCACTAAACAAACGGTTATAAGTCAAGGACTACCTGCAGGGTAGAATTCCCTAACAAGAGCCATGCCGGCGCAGTGGTGAGAAGGCAGTATTGCAGGCTGACTCTGCCCACTGGCAGCAGTTCGATCCTGACTGGTTCAAGGTTGACTCAGCCTTCCGTCCTTCCGAGGTCGGTAAAATGAGGACCCAGATTGTTGCGGGGGGTGAAGGGTTCTGTAACTGGAACAGAAAGAAATTGTTTAGCCTAACTATTGCTATCTCGCTTTTGTAAGCCAGCATTTGCGCCGGGGACAAATTTCACGCAAGTGTGGGCAAACTTGTGCGCGGATGGGATGTACTGGAGGAGGGAATAAGCGAGTGGGCAGGAATGATTGATGTCTCCCTTATGATGTAATGGCTCCGTTGTCCGATTTTCATTGGCTGACAAAGTTTATAAAGCCATGCTACTAACTTTCTAAGGTGTGGCCCTTCGGGACGCGACTCTCCCGGCGTTCCAGATTTTTTATTCGATCAATTAAAGCACTGTTTTCTCAGGAAGCCTCCGCTTGAGTTGCCTGATTAGACTTTTAATGGTGTCTCCAGTTCAAGTAAGGGCCAGGGACCTTACAGGGGCAAAAGGCTGACTCCGTAAACCGCTTAGAGAGGGCGGCGAAAGCACTGTGAAGCGGTATATAAGAGCCTTGGTGGAGCAGTGGGCTAATGCCTCCTTAAGTAACACCAGCTGCCTGCCATTAGTGCAGGTTCGAGTCCCACCAGGCTCAAGGTTGACTCAGCCTTCCATCCTTCCCAGGTAGGTAAAATGAGGACCCAGATTGTTGGGGGCAATTAAGCTGACTTTGTAATAATGCCGCTTGGGGTGTGTGTGAAAAGCCCTAATAAGCAGGCATATACATAGAATGAAGGCTACTGCTAAGCTTGTAAGCTGCCCTGAGTCTTCGGAGAAGGGCGGGATATAAATGGAATTAAAATAAAATAAATAAATAAACGCTATTGCTGTTGTCCCGTCCAAATTTTCCCCACGGCCCATCTTGCTTAGCTTGCAAGCTCAGTCTAGGCCAGTTGCCAGCTGAGAGCAATGGAGGCTAAATATATTATAAGGATGTTATAAGGAAGTCTTTCCAAGATCCCAGAGGGTCAAAAAAAACCCAGGCGGGTGAGAGTCCCAGCATTGCGCAGCGTCAGCAAAGCATCCTGGAGACTCAGAGGCTTCCACTGAGCTAAGAGGCAGCAAAGATCAAATTGGGTGAGCGATGACTTGGCTGGCACATGGGAAGGACTATAAGTATCCAGAGCGTAGTGCTTGAGCACTGACCACATCTCAGCACAAAGGAGGGAAAAAGCCATCGGAGGTGAGCAGACTTTTTTTTTTTTGCTAAGCTTCTCTTTTAAGATTCGCAACTTCCTAGCAACTTGGATTAAGGGAGGGATACGAAACTCTGTGTGTGTGTGTGTGTGTGTGTGTGCATGTGTATGCATTATCATCATCATCATTTTGTCATGTTTGTGCAGTGTATATTGGAGGTGGTTACCCTTTGAGAGCTGTAGGCAAGGAAATCTCATTTTTAATGTATGCTGATTAATGTAAAGTGTCAACAAAGTAATTGTTCTTTTCTATTTTATTTCATTCTATTCTATTCTATTCTATTCTATTCTATTCTATTCTATTCTATTCTATTCTATTCTCTATATTCTCTATATTCTCTTCTCTTCTCTACATTGTATTCTATTCTATATCCTATTCTATTCTGCATTCTATTCTATTATTCTATTCTATTCTATTCTATTCTATTCTATTCTATTCTATTCTATTCTATTCTATTCTATTCTATTCTATTCTATTCTATTCTATTCTATTCTATTCTATCCTGTTCCATATTTTCTATTCTATTCTATTCTATTCTATTCTATTCTATTCTATTCTATCCTATCTTATTCTATCCTATCCTATTCTTATTTCTATTCTATTCTATTCTATTCCATATTTTCTATTCTATTCTATTCTATCCTATCCTATCTTATTCTATCCTATCCTATCCTATCCTATTCTTATTTCAATTCTATTCCATTTTTAATTCTATTCTATTCTATTCCATATTTTCTATTCTATATTTTCTATTCTATTCTATTCTATTCTATTCTATTCTATTCTATTCTATTCTATTCTATTCTATTCTATTCTATTCTATTCTATTCTCTATATTCTCTATATTCTCTTCTCTTCTCTATATTGTATTCTATTCTATATCCCATTCTATATCCCATTCTATTCTGCATTCTATTCTATTATTATTCTATTCTTTTCTATTCTTTTCTATTCTTTTCTATTCTTTTCTATTCTATTCTATTCTATTCTATTCTATTCTATTCTATTCTATTCTATTCTATTCTATTCTATTCTTATTCTTATTCTTTCCTATTGTTATTTCTCTTCTCTATTCTATTCTATCCTATCCTATCCTATCCTATCCTATCCTATCCTATCCTATCCTATCCTATTCTATTCTATTCTATTCTATTCTATTCTATTCTATTCTATTCTATTCTTATTAATTAGGTTTTCAAACAGGCACATATATTTATTCCAATTGCAGACAATGTAAGTTGTGAAGTTCCCTGAGTTGTATTACAATGCCTTTGGGGTTTTTTTTTTATATCCCAACCAGGAGGAGGTGGAGGAGGATTATGGGTTCCTTGGTGCTCTCTGAGCTGGGTGGTTTCCTTGCAGATGTTTCATTGCCCAAACTAGGGGACATTATCAATACTAGTGCAAGAAAACAACCATGCTCAGAAAGCAGCAAGGACCCCACCCCCAGTTCACATTGCTGCCTCCAGATCTTCCTCCTGAACATTAAAGGGAGAGGAAAGAGACAGATAAGGCAGAACCTCCCCCCCCTTCTCGCACTGATGAGGTTCCCTAGTTGGGTAATCAAACGTCTGCAAGGAAACCCCCAAGCTCAGAGAGCACCAAGGACAATACATAGGTGGATCCCTTATAAATATTCCTCTGCATGTTATTTTCCTTTTTTGTTTATATATGTATTTATAGATTTTAATAATTCTATTCTATTCAATTTCTATTCTATTATTTAATCTCTTCTCATCTCTTCTCTTCTCTTTTCTTCTATTCTATTCTATTCTTCTTTATTATTTTATCTCTTCTCTTCACTTCTATTATTATTCCTATTCTATTCTATTCTATTCTATTTATTATTTTATCTCTTCTTCTCTTCTCTTCTTATTCCTATTCTATTCTATTCTTTATTTTATCTCTTCTCTTCTCTTCTCTTCTCTTCTTATTCCTATTCTATTCTATTCTATTCTATTCTATTCTATTCTATTCTATTCTATTCTATTATTATTATTCCTATCCTATCCTATCCTATCCTATCCTATCCTATCCTATCCTATTCTAATTTTATCTCTTCTCTTCTCTTGTATTCTATTCTATTCTATTCTCTTCTATTATTTCCTATTCTATTTATTATTTTATCTCTTCTCTTCTATTATTATTCCTATTCTATTCTATTTATTATTTTATCTCTTCTCTTCTTCTCTTCTCTTCTCATTATTATTCCTATTCTATTCTATTCTATTTATTATTTTATCTCTTCTCTTCTCTTCTATTATTATTCCTATTCTATTCTATTCTATTATTATTCCTATTCTATTCTATTCTATTCTATTCTATTCTATTCTATTCTATTCTATTCTATTCTATTCTATTCTATTCTATTCTATTATTATTTTATCTCTTCTCTTCTCTTCTCTTGTATTCTATTCTACTCTATTATTTCCTATTCTATTTATTATTTTATCTCTTCTCTTCTATTATTATTCCTATTCTATTCTATTCTATTTATTATTTTATCTCTTCTCTTCTCTTCTCTTCTCTTCTCTTCTCTTCTCTTCTCTTCTCTTCTCTTCTCTTCTCTTCTCTTCTCTTCTCTTCATTATTTCTATTTCTATTCCATTCTCTCCATAATTGTCTTTCTCTTAATATTACTGAGTGGAGACTCGAATGCTGACAGTAACCCTGGCAAAAAAAAAAAAAGAGGCAAATTTCCATTCTTCCTCTTCCTTCCAGATTCCACAGAGATCGTGGGGCTGAAGACCACATAATGTTGTGCCAAAGATCCTTCTGGATGTTCTGCATCCTTTTTTCTATCAGCATGCAACTGACAAGAGCTCAGCATTGGTCCCACGGCTGGTATCCTGGAGGAAAGCGAGAAATTGCATGGCCCAGGAACTTGGAGGTACATCAACACTAGCCTAGATCGTCTTTCCCCCTTTTTCATTCCAGACGTGTTAAAACTGAACGATCCTATCCCCACGTAGGCCAGCTAGTCAAAGAGGATTGGAAGCTGTGGACCAATACTTTGAGTGGCTGACAACTCAGGGCAGACAAGACGTAAATCTACTGCTTTATTTTTCTCTTCCCTCATTTCCAGGACTCTGAAGAGAGCAGACTTTGTGACGAAGGAGGCTGCCCACACTTGAAAGTCCCAAGTGATAAAGTGGTGAAGCATTTACTGGTAAGCGATTGGTCATTTTTGTCTGTGGAGATCCTCCATCCTCCAGGCCGTGGTTATCCCAGCGGTGCTCTCCCCAAAGGCAAGTGGACTTTCCTTGAAAACCTTTGGCTTCTCCTCTTTCGGAGAAGGGCGGGATACAAATGGAATTAAAATAAATAAATAAATAAATAAAGCAGGCCTTTTCAACCTTTTCACCCATTGTACCACTTTTAGGATACGGCAACATCCGAGTACCACTGGTCGCCTAGCAAGGGGTCAAAAACTTGATGACCAAAAAAAAAAAAGGGGGGGACAAGTGATGAAGTACAGGTAGTCCTCGACTTACAACAGTTCGCTTAGTGAGTGTTCGAAGTTACAATGGCACTGAAAAAAGTGTCCCCCAAGTGTCCCCCAAGTGTCCCCCAAGCCACAGCCGAGCAAGACGCCTGTCTGCCCGCCCGGCGGCGCTCTTCCTCCTGTCTGAGGTTTTCATGGTTGTGAGGATTGGCAGTGGGGGTGGGGTGGGTTTTGGTTTTTATTTCCCCCCCCCCCGTCTGCTGGGTGGTTGCAGCAAGTTTTGGTCAATTCCCATGACCCTGGGACACTGTGACCGTCATAAATATGAATCGGTTGCCAAACATCTGACTGTGAATCACAAGATCCTGGAGATGCTGCAATATTCCAGCTGATCGGCGCTTCTTCTGGGCTCAGAAACGCCAGAATCAGCGCTGAGCTCCATCTGGATCCTGGCGCTGATCCTGGCACTTCTGCTGAGCCCTGACAGCCCTGCAGCTCCAGCCGTCTCTCGCTCAGGCTTGTGCGGTGCTGCCATTCCCCTCCCCCGCTACCACTTTTCTAGAATGGTTGCGTACCACCTGCCAGGTGCCCATGTACCACAGGTGGTACCCGTACCACTGGTTGAAAAGCCCTGGTCTACATCGTTCAGTCAATGTGCGGCAATTTGCTTTTTTTTTTTTTTTGTATTTTAATCTGGTTTCCAACCGGAGAAGTTTTTATCAGCTCTAGAAAATCAAATTTATTTGTATTCTTTTAAAATTAAAACTGAAGCGATGCAATCGGGATCTCTCTATCGATCGCAATACCGTTATTTTCAATTTTATCAGGCTGGCATCCTGACCGGACAACTTCAAAAAAAGAAATGAAAAAAAGAAAGAGCGCCTTTCTTGAGGAAGAATGGGCTGCCTAGAAACCTATATAAATGAAATACAAATAAACAAATCGTTAAAATAGTCCTGTGCTTTCGGAAATGATTTGCTCCTGAACTACTCTGCTCTGAACTGTGAAGCTGGCATTACGGATTCCCTACAAACATTAAATAGAAAAGGTCGAAGAAGAAAAAATATATGGTTGACCAATTGGAACAAATTCCCACGGAAAAATCCTTTGTGAATGTGAAAATACCAATATATTGAACAAAATGCCTTTTTTTTAAACTATGTATCTATAGGTATTCCTGGATGGAACAAAATGCTTTATTTTTAACCATGCATCTATAGATATTTCTGCAGTCAAATACAAGCTATGTTTTCCAAATTTTTGGCCCAGCAATCACGGCCTTAAAAGTTTCAGACAAGGAACTTCCAACATTGTGACACGCTTGAATTGGCACCAGTTGCCTTTTTTTCTTCCTGGATTCTGGATTTGTATAAAATGCTCTATAGATGGCACCGAACACTCGTGAGGCTAGCAAAAATGTTTAACAATATAGCAAGCAATTGTTGGAAATGTAAACAAAAAACAGGCACCTATTAACACCTTTAGTGGACAGGCTCTAAAGCCCAAAGATTTTGGTTAAGAATACATAGATGGCTAGAGAAAATGATGAAAAAAACATATAGAGTTTAAGCCAGAATTATTTTTGTTAGGCATCATTGTTGTAGGAAATTATGAGTGTATATATTTAATTTTACATATACCAACTGCAGCAAGAATTGTATTCACTCAATATTGGAAAAATGAAGACTTACCAACGGAGGAAGTGTTAATTAAAGAATTTTTTTTTAGTGTGTGCAGAATTGGATAGATGATTGACATTGAAAATAAGAGAGACTCAAGTTAATTTTTAGAACACGGGATACCTTTTATCGGCTAGAAAAACGAGGTAGAAAGGAACTTAATATGTATCAGTAAGCTAGTTGTTGAAATCCAGACAATATGTTGCTGACAAAATATTAAGCACTTGTGATTATAAAAAAAAACTAATAAAAGTATATTTAAAAAAAAACTAACAAATCCAGATTTTATTTACAAATGTTTGGGAGACGCTTCAGATTCTATGGTATGGAGCAGGGGTAGGCAACCTCGGCTCTTTTATGACTCATGGACTTCAACTCCCAGAATTCTTGAGTCAGCTGACTCAAGAATTCTGGGAGTTGAAGTCCATGAGTCATAAAAGAGCCGAGGTTGCCTACCCCTGGTATAAACACCGAAGCGGTGAAAATGGAAGGCAGAAAAAGACTTAACTGGTCCATTTCAAGTCTGCTTTTTCATTTGTTTTTTCAGTCGATTGTTTTTAATTACTGTGTTTATATTTTATTTATTCTTTTTTGGGGGGGTCAGATGATGGACAGGTGTTTACCCTAAATATTTAAAGTTTCTGTTCTGGTCTCCTAAACTTATAAGTCCCAAAAGACATTTTTCCAGTCCACGTACAGTTATGGAGAAGGTCTATAAAAGTAACTTCTGGGCAATCTTTTTCTCTTGGAATTGCAACGGCTGACTTACCGTGAGTCGTCCCAATGCTACTTTTCTTTTACCACAGCTTTTTACGCAGAACACTTGTTTACCGACGGTATTTTCTGTGTTTCTGACTTTTCTTCAAGCGAGATCACAATTGGACTAGGAGAACGCTTTCAAAGTGGAGGGAGTCCACGACGTACGGCAGCTGAGCTGTTGAAGTGAATTTTGCGCCATTTTACAACCTTCCCTGCCGCGTTGGGAAGTGAATCGCTGTAGCTGTTCAAGTTACAGTAGTGGCACAAATGGTGGAAACCGTTTGGGGAAAGCGTACGGTAGAAAATGCCACCTTTGGTTTAAGTTTCCACCCATTTTTCGTCTAATTCCTTTATAACTGTAGCCTTGTTCACTTAATAATACTATTTTACGTCACTTTCTGGGCGACCAGTCAACTCTTTGCACCGTCGCTTTAATTTTATTACGTTTTGCAAGCTCACTAAATGAAAAAACACACAAAAAAAACCCCAACCCAACTTGATGGGGATCACATCACACACTGACAAATGTCCTCCTCTCAGCTTCAATACACGACATCAATCACTGGATCCTACTGTGATCTGATTGGCTCATTGCCGAAACAAGATGACACCCGATTGGCTCTCTAAACACTCACGCTCGTTGGCTACAATCAGACAAAGGAAAGCTACCCGAGATCAACCTAAGCAAGTTGTGCTTCCTTTTTCTGATTATTTGGCTATAATGTTTCATAGAATAGAGTACAGATAATTGAGCAAACTTTGTTGCATTACGTTCTCGATTAAATTATCTTTCCACTGATATATTATTTAATGGTACTACTCCCCCCCCAAAAAAGTGGTGCTATTAGCCATCAAACCTCAAAAATACACTTTTTCCCCCCGGAAAGGTTTCCACAATTTTGACCACTACTGTAGTAACAGGGTTGTTAAGTGATTCTGGCTTCCCTGTTGACTTTGCAACCGTCATAAATATGAGCTGGCTCCAAAGCATCCATGTTTGGATCACGCGAGCCACGGGGATGCTGTCACGGTCGTGTGAGCAACGTTCCTAGGTCACTGTTTTCCGTGCCGCTGGAAACTTTAAAAGGGCTGCAAGTCTCTGTTCTGAAAAAGCTGTGTGGGTTACCAGTTGTGTAGCGGGCACAAGTTAATGGGTTGGTAACTGACGGTTACTACCCAAAATGGCTTAGGAATTTTATTTTATTTTTATTTTATTTATTTTAATTCCATTTATATCCCGCCCTTCTCCGAAGACTTAGGGCGGCTAACAAGCTTAGCAGTATTAACCATCCAAGCACCCAGCTGGGTGCTGAAAAACAAGACGAGCAGAAATAAGCATCTCACAAGGCAGAAAATAAAACATTGCGTTTAATTTCCGAGCAATCCAGAGAAACCCAAGCAAATAGGTTAATTGTTTTTCAAAGACTGGAAAAAAACCAAATCTGGGGGGAAAGGAAGGAGCAAATGGGTTGCACGCATAACAGAGACAGGATCAAAAGCTGATCGGGGTTCTTAAAGCGCAGGAACGACGGAGGATGGGATGCCAAAAAAACCAACCACCCCAAAATCTCGGAAGATGATCCATTTTCTTCCTGCAAAAGAGCCGTTGTAACGGTTGCAAAACCGGTTCCGCCCAGTTTGGAAAGCATGAATTATCTGCCGCTCCCCGTTTTGAGGGTAGTGACGCTGAGGGGGTGGAGCATGGGCCATTCCCCCAATCGCTCACAGCAAACCTCGCATCTGGATGGAAAGGCTCCTTCCTCTGAGACTTGGCTACAGCATGGCTGTCTTCTTAACTATTCTCCCGTCTTTATCGACGGCGAAATTGTAATTCTGCGTCTGGTTCAGGCATTCCTCGATCCGCTGGTCCAGGTTTTCAAGAGTGATGAAATTCCTGGACTCCTCCTGGATCGACAGAAAGGAGAAAGCAAGAATGAGATCAAAGCTAAAGGGACACGGGAGCGTGCCGTGAAAGTTGATGCGTCGTGCTCGGCGTCACGAGAAATTAAAGAGACGGCCTAAGAAAATGTATTTAATTGCAGGAATTACAATCCACTCGCTGGGCGGCTTACCAAAAAAAATAATAATAATACAAACCCAACACACAAACTGTAAAAGCAATCTTCTAACCCTCTTTCTAATTGGAAGCCATCGTTTGCAAAACAGCAGCTGACAAACTCGAGATTAAGTCAAGCTGTAGCACCCCCTCCCCCCCACCTTGAAATCTCTCCATTATTTGTGATCAACCAAACTGCACACAACAGGGCATCTCTGGTGGATCTTGAAAAGCCACACGGGGTCAGAACGACTTTGCACTGGATAGGAGACCACTAGGAAATCCCATAATTATAGGTTAGATTGGGAGGGTGGAGGGGAAAAAACAAAACAAAACACGTCCAGGGCGAGGAAACGCCACAAGAAAGGTACGCAATGAAATGAAATCACCCTGAGTTGTATGTGGTTTTGAAAAAGCCTCAACGGAACAGAACAGAGTAGAATTAGAAATTAGAACAGAATAGAAATTAAAACAGAAAGAGAAAGAGAATAGAATAGAAATAGAAATTAGAATAGAAATAGAGAATAGAATAGAAAGAATAGAAATAGGGAAGGGAATGGAATAAAATATAGAATATAGAAATAGCATAGAATAGAATATAGAAAAAGAATAGAACAGAATATAGAAAAAGAACAGAATAGAAAATAGGCAGGAGAAGAAGCAACGGATGGAAACTCATCAAGGAGAGAAGCAACCTAGAACTATGGAGAAATTTCTTGACAGTGAGAACAATTAACCAGTGGAACAACCTGCCTCCAGAAGCGGTGAATGCTCCCAACACTGGAAGTTTTTAAGAAGAGACTTGCCAGCCACTTGTCTGAAATGGGATAGGCTTTCCTGCCTGAGCAGGGGGTTGGACTAGATGACCTCCAAGGTCCCTTCCAACATCATAATCATTATTATTGTCGTTCTTGTTATTCGTACAGGCCACACCCTTACAAATAACATATATTAATCACTGTCCATCTTGAATACACGGCCAAGGTCATTGGCACAGCCGATCGATGGAGAAGTGAACTGTTCCCATAACAAAAAGAAATATTATCATTGGACAAAGCGAACGCCCGGTGGGTGGGTGGCCGCAGGGGAATCCGATGTTTAACTAAGCAAGCTTTCGTGTCGGAAAACCCGGGAGCTGGTTTCGCTTCTTCAGTTCCAGGACGCTGTACGCAATAAAGTTGCGCCTGCTGAGACGCGATTGCCTTGAGGGGTCCTGTCGTCGGGTTCGCTGGCCGGACTGTTGACCCTTAAGATGGGACCCGAAGGAGAGCTGATTTATTTATTAAATTTATTTATTTGTTATTTGGCCAAGAAGCAACGCTAGGTGGCTTCCAACCAAGGGAAAACAACAAGATAAAACATTAAAACCACATTAAAAAATGGACCACGGGCAATCCTCGACTTTCAACAGCTCATTTAGTGACCGAGGTCGCAACAACACTGAAAAAAGCGACTTTGATGGCTGTTTTTTTTTTACACTTAAAAGACAGTTGCAGCATCCCGTGGTCAGGTGATCCAAATTCAGACGCCCAGCAAATTACTCGTATTTATAATGGTCGCAGTGCGCCCGGTGGGTCATTCGGTCCCCGTTAGGTGACCCTTCCGGGGAGCAAAGTCAAACGGGGAAGCCAGATTCATTTAAGGACCGCCTGGCTCGTTTAACCACCGCAGCAATTCGCTTCAGAGCGGCGGCAGGAAAGGTCGCGAAGCGGGGCAAAAGTTGCTTAACAAGTGTCTCAACTTAGCGACAAAAATTTGGGGGGTTAATTGTGGTCGTTAAGTCCAGGGCTGCCTGTACAAAATTTGCGGCGGAGATGACAAGACTGGAGCCTGGGGGCTTTCCTACCTGTAAGCGAAGCACCTCCATCTCTTTCTTCTTGAGGAATTCCTCCTGAACCGATGCCCTGTTTTGGCCACTTTGTACCTTGCGGGCTTTCTCCACTATTTCCTCCTCCCGCAGACGGTCCAACCTAGTGCGGGAACAGGGAAAGAAATGTTGACAAATAGAGAGATATTGTCAGAATCCATTTATATCACATTTCATAAATGTATGGTTAGAATACTGGGCCTATCCGAGGGATTCTGCCATCTCTCCGAGGGTGGGGGGGGGGAGAGGATGTTTATTCAGATTGCCGTAGGCTGTTTTCAAAGACCAGGAAAGCTTTTGATCTGGGGGGAACAGAGGGGGAGAGAGAGATCTGGTTCGTATCTCCATTTGACCAAATGGACTCGAAGGCGGGTGGGTGGGTTTGAAACGGGAATGCTTTATATAGTATTGAAATGTAACTCAATGTCAGATCCCGTCTTGTATTGCCACAACCGATCTCATCCTAGTAAACTTTTCCTTTTGGACAAACTTGGCTCCAGGAGTTCTTATTTCCTAAGATGTGAATTGGGGTGGGTCCTGACAGATATTCTCCGCTCCCTTTTCTCGCCCGTGGCCGGAATCCTAGCATCCTAGGGCTGGAAGGAACCCTGGAGGTCCTCTAGCCCAACCCCCTGCTCAAGGCAAGAGTCCTTATACCCACCCAGTCAAATGGTTGCCCAATCTAGTTTTGAAAACCTCTAGTGATGCGACACCCACAACACCGGGGGACTAGCTATTCCGCTAATCCAGGGGCAGGCAACCTGGGCCCTTTTATGACTTGTGGACTTCCAATAGCCAAAATTCCTGAACCAGCCATGCTGACTCAGGAATTCTGGGAGTTGAAGTCCACAAGTCATAAAAGGGCCGAGGTTGCCTGCCCCTGCACTAATCAATTTTTCTCACTGTCAGGAAGTTTCTCCTTAGTTCTAGGTTGTTTCTCTCCTTGGTTAGTTTACATCCGTTGCTTCTTCTCTTGCCTTCAGGTGCTTTGGAGAAGAGCTTGACTCCCTCTTCTTTGGGGAAGCCCCTGAGATACTGGAAGGCTGCTATCTTGTCCTCCCTCGTCCTTCTCTTCATTAAACTGGTGGAGCAGTGGGCTGATGCCTCCTTACGTAACACCAGCTGCCTGCAATTAGTGCAGGTTCGAGTCCCACCAGGCTCCAGGTTGACTCAGCCTTCCATCCTTCCCAGGTAGGTAAAATGAGGACCCAGATTGGTGGGGGCAATTAAGCTGACTTTGTAATAATGCCGCTTGGGGGGAGGGCGAAAGCCCTAATAAGCAGGCATATACATAAAATGAAGGCTATTGCTAAGCACATTGATTTGTGCTTTAGATTGTAAGCCGCCCTGAGTCTTCGGAGAAGGGCGGGATATAAATGGGATTTAAAAAAAACCAAAAACCTGGACATCCCCAATTCCAGCAACCGTCCTTTGTATCTTTTTAGCCTGATCATCTTTGTTGCTCTTCTCTGTACTCTTTCCAGAGTCTCAGCATCTTTTTTACATCGTGGTGACCAAAACTGGATGCCGTATTCCCAGTGTGGCCTTAGCAGTGCAGTAGAGGGAGGTACTTATCACTTCCCCTGATCTTGATTCCGTCTAATGTGTAGAATGAGGCAGGTGTGCACTGATTTTACCTCCGCTCGAGTAAACGCTTATTTTCGGCATCATTCAAGGCCATGAGACGTTGATGCTCCTCTTGCTCAGCATTCTTCCTCAGCTTCGCCGTTTCACCAAACCTGAGATCGTAGTTTTTATGCTTTATTTCTTCCATCATCTCAAATCTAGTGGAGAGCCCAAGACAGAACGTTAAAAGTTTTTTATCCCCAGGCCACAAGAGCCCTCTAGTCTTTCAGCATCCCGAAATGCTTTCGATTTAACTCAGGGGTCTTCAAATTTGGCCCTTTGATGACTTGTGGACTTCAACTCCCAGAATTCCTCAGCCAGGCACGCTGACTGAGGAATTCTGGGAGTTGAAGTTCACAAGACATCAAAGGGCCAAGTTTGAAGACCCACGATATATAGACAGCCACACATAAATAATAGATGGATGGATCGCAGATGATAAATGATAAATAATAGGTATAGATAGGTAGTATAGATAGATCACAGATAAAGATGGAGACAGATATATAGAGGAATAAGAGAGATGGATGGATGGTAGATAATAAACGATAAATAGGCAGATATAGATACATCCAGATAGACATAGATAAAATAGGCATAGATAGGTGATAAGAGAAATAATAGGGATGGATGATAATGATAAATAGAGAAATAATAGAAACAGGTGGATGAGATGGATGGAGACAGATGATAGATGATTAGATAAGATACACGATAGATTAGATACAGATAGAGATGATATAGATAAGAGATAGATATATATAGATTAATGATAAATGATAGATTAGGATAAGAGATGACAGATTAGACATATAGATGATATAGATGATAGTTTTATATAATTAGATGATAGATGATTACAGATATACAGATATAGATAGATAGATATGGATGGATAGACAGAGAGAGAGATGGGTGGGGTGATGGATGGATAGACAGATAGAGATATGGATGGATAGATAGATATAGACATGGATGGATGGATGGACAGATACAGATAGATGGATGGAGATAGAGATGGATGGATAGACAGAGAGAGAGAGAGAGATGGGAGGGTGAGTGGATGGATGGATAGATATGGATGGATAGACAGAGATATAGATGGATGGATGGATAGATAGACATGGATGGATGGATAGACATAGAGATGGATGGATAGACAGAGATATAGATGGATGGATGGATAGATAGACATGGATGGATGGATAGACATAGATAGAGATGGATGGATAGACAGAGAGAGAGAGATGGGAGGGTGGATGGATGGATGGATGAATAGACAGATAGAGATATAGATGGACAGACAAATATAGACATGGATGGAAGGATAGACAGATACAGATGGATGGAGAAAGAGATGGATGAATAGACAGATAGAGACATAGATGGATAGACAGATAAATATAGATATAGACATGGATGGATGGATGGGCAGATACAGATGGATGGAGATAGAGATGGATGGATAGACAGATATAGAGAGAGAGATGGGAGGGTGGGTGGATGGATGGATAGATATGGATGGATAGACAGAGATATAGATGGATGGACGGATGGATGGATAGATAGACATGGATGGATGGATAGACAGATACAGATAGATGGATGGATGGAGACAGAGATGGAAGGATAGACAGATAGAGATATAGATGGATGGATAGATAGATACAGATGGAGACAGAGATGGATGGATAGACAGATAGAGATAGATAGATGGGTGGGTGGATGGATAGACAGAGATAAATAGATGACATAGATGGATGGATGCGATAAGAGATAGACAGAAAGATAGAAGGCGGATTAGAGAAACAGATGATTGACAGGTAAGATCAGACAGACAGACGACAGATAGATCACCTCCTCTCCAGCAGCCCGGAGACCCTCCCGAGACCCTTCCTGCCCTTCCAAGGACCCTCCCGGGCCTTCCCCGCTGGGGATGATGGGCTCAGCAGTCCCGGGGGGAGGGGCTGACCTGAGGGCGCCCACCACCCGCCGGTGCTGCTCGTAGCGGTCGAGGACGACCAGCAGCTCGGCCGGGTCCACGGGCGGCGGCACCTTGATCCGGTCCGCCTTGGACTTAGCCGGAGGGTCGTGGCGGGTCTTGCGGCCGCGGGAGGGCACCAGGCTCGGGACGCCGCGGCTCAGCAGGCCGGCCCGGCCGGGAAGGCCCCGCAGCCCCGCCGCCAGCATCGGGCCGGAAACGCGGGCCCAACGCCGCGGGGACGGGAACCGGAAGGACCGCCAGGGACGCCGGGAAATGCAGTCCCGCCGGCCGCAAGAGGAAGAGCGGGCCCGCTTTCTTTTCCGCCGGCCCTGACCGGAAGTGACGCAAGGGATGATGGCACACGGGGGAGAGGAACTTCCGATCCAGCGCCGGAAGGGCGTCCTCTCAATCCCGGAAGTATCCCTCCCCCCCCCGGGTGCGCTGGGGAATGAAGTGCCCTTCTAGGATTTCATGGCCGATACGGCTAGTCCTCGACTTACGACCACGAGGGAGCCTTACGTTCCTGTGGCCCAGCGAGGCGTTTCTCGAGTGGCTTTTGCCCCGCTTTGTGACCTTTCTGGCCACAGTTGTGAAGCGAGGTGCCGCGGGGGTTAAGTTAGCCAGGTGGTTGTTCGGTGAATCTGGCGTTGCTTGGTCAGAAATGAAATTAGAAATGAATTAGATCAGGGGTCTTCAAACTTGGCCCTTTTTATGACTTGTGGACTTCAACTCCCAGAATTCCTCAGCCAGCATGCCTGGCTGAGGAATTCTGGGAGTTGAAGTCCACAAGTCATAAAGGGGCCAAGTTTGAAGACCCCTGAATTAGATTTACAAGGAATAAAACTAGACTGGTGGGCCTATTTACAGATTCAATCAAGATTCGGGAAAGATAAAAAAAGAATGGGGGGATAAACACCCAAGAAACGGTCTTGGACAAAATATTATTGGGCCCAGATAATAAACAGATAAAGAAATGATATAATTTGCTTCTGGGATATAAGCTGTTGAACAAGTGAAAGATTGTGAGATTTAAAAACCCAAAATTTGATACTCACAACTCACAAGACAAGTCTGGTTAACAAAAACAAAGATTTATTGAAAAGAAATTGAAAATAATAAAGAAAATAATAAAGAAAGAAAGCGTTTGCAAACGCGGCCTCTTAGACCAGGGGTCTTCAAACTTGGCCCTTTTTTGACTTGTGGACTTCAACTCCCAGAATTCCTCAGCCGCATGCGGTTCTTTCAGCCGTCTACTGTGGCTCCCAGTCCTCTGCCATGTGCAGTCCCCCCCCCCCCAAAAAAAGTGGGACTAAAAAAGTTCAACCAATCAATTCAAATATTCAGGGTAGGTGCATATCTCGCCTTGTCTCCACTCTTCAGTAAAACCCTGTTCTGCGCATGCGCGCATGTACGCACATGCGCACACATTTTTTGCTGCTCCCAGTTTTTCCTTTTGTGAGGGAACCGGTTCCGAGTGGCTCTTTCACTGTTTCAGGTTGCTGACCCCTGCCCTAGAACCATCTTTCTGTCTGGTTCTGCTCTTCAATAAACTCCAACTTTCTTTCTAAAGCAGTCTCCGTTTTGATTATTCCCGGCTTGGGCTGGACCCTGATGAACATTTTTCTTTCAACAGGTCATAAGTGTGAAAAAATGGTCATAAAGTCACTTTTTTCAGTGCCGTTGTAATTTCAAACGGTCACGAAATGAACTGTTATAAGTTGAGGACTACCTGCAACGCTTGTAAGTGTGAAAAATGGTCATAAGTCACTTTTTTCAACGCCGTTGTAACGTCAAACGGTCACTAAACGAACTGTTGTAAGTTGAGGACTGCCTGCAACGCTTCTTAAGTGTGAAAAATGGTCGTAAGTCACTTTTTCAGTACTGTTGTAAATTAAATGAATTGTAATTGCACTAATTCTGTTTCATGGTTTCATGGGAATTTTTAATACATGCTTTGCCTGTTTTCTTTGGAGCTCCAGATAGTAAAGAAATAAATTTCATTTTCTCACTCCTTGTAAGCCTAATGGGCCCTTATATATACAAGACACCTACAGATTCATTCATTTATCCATCCACCCATCCATCTCTCTTGAGATTGGAAAACTAAGAGAAAACACATTGTGGATTTTCATGGCTGTTCAACTTTTATTTTGCACAAACATATAAATTGCAAATGTTCTAGCAAACATATCAGAACAATCTTAGCGCCATCAGTTTGGTATTATTGTCTATCCAGTTCATAATCTAGAGTTGTTTTTGCAACCTTCTTCCTTGAATCTTCTCATTCTTGATCACATACGGAATCAATCATGCAACCCTCTGGAAGAGCAAAAACGAAAGAAACGGTTTAAAAAAAAAAGCTAACAACAACAAACAACAGAGTTCAAGTGGAGGTATTTAATTTTGGGTTAGCTGTATCTTTGGGACCTGTAGATTAGAACAACTGAAGTTGGATTAGATCAAGGAGAGAAGCAACCTAGAACTAAAGAGAAACGTCCTGACATTTAGAACAATTAGCCAGCGGAACAACCTGCCTCCAGAAGCGGTGAATGAAGTTATTGCCCATTCCTCATTTGGACCGTAGCCAAGTGCAATTTACACAATCCCTAAAGACAAAGAAACATAAATGGCATTTACGTCTGCAGAAATTACATATTTCTTAATGGAGCAAACACTGTCCTGTCCATACCTAACCATTGGTACTACATTCTCTGAAGACCTTCAAATTCTGGGGGTCTTCAAACTTGGCAACTTTTAAGACTTGTGGACTTCAACTCCCAGAATTCCTCAGCCAGCCATGCTCAGGCTGTCAATCATTGAGGGCAGGGGTCTCCAAAGCCGGCAACTTTTAAGACTTGTGGACTTCAACACAATAGCCTTGGTGGAGCAGTGGGCTAATGCCTCCTTAAGCAACACCAGCTGCCTGCAATTAGTGCAGGTTCGAGTCCCACCAGGCTCAAGGTTGACTCAGCCTTCCATCCTTCCGAGGTAGGTAAAATGAGGACCCAGATTGTTGGGGGCAATAAGCTGACTTTGTAATAATGCCGCTTGGGGTGTGTGTGAAAGCCCTAATAAGCAGGCATATACATAGAATGAAGGCTATTGCTAAGCACATTGATTTGTGCTTTAAATTGTAAGCCACCCTGAGTCTTGGGAGAAGGGCGGGATATAAATGGGATTAAAATTAAATAAAAATAATAGACATTTTTGCCCTGTGGGATCTCTTAATATCCTGAAGGAAAATGAAGCTGCTTTTTTTCCAGCTATGTTAGCAACTTGTAATGACCCTAATCTTCCTCTCCGGGCTGAAATGGCAATGAAAACTTGAAAAGAAGAAATAGGTTGGCTACAGGTAATTCTTGACTTACGGCTGCAACTGAGTCCAAATTTTCCGTCGCTAATTGAGCACAGTCGTTCAAAGAGTTTTACCCCATTTTATGATCTTTTTTTCCCCCGCCACCATTGTTAAAGGAATATCTGCTTGGCAGCTGGCCCCATTCACCTCCATTTGCAGTGTCCCGCAGTCACATAACCGTGGTTGACGTTTTGCCCCAAACCGACATTTACTTCTCATAGCCTGCAAAAACCGCCAATAGCAAACGGGGCGGCTTTACGCCGGGTTGACTTAACGACCGTTGCAAAACAAATCGTAAAAAACAATCACCGTGTTCACTTCACGGTCCGCTTAAAGAAGCGTCACAATCCTGGTTTTGTCGGTGACGGACATAAATCGAGGACTATAAATCAAAGGCTACCTGTAATTTTTTTTAAAAAAAGAAATTCTGGAAGAAGGTTAACACGCGCTCACCGTGATTGCAGCAGATGCCAGAGGCAGCGCACATCCCCCCGTTGCTCCCGCACGGCTTCCTTCCAGATTCGCAAGGGGTCGGGAGAAAATTTTCTTCCTGGCATCGCAACGTTTCTGCCGTGCCAACGTAACAACCCAGCTCTTCTCCGCAACAGATGTTTGGCCCGAAGCAGTGGCCTCTGCTCCTGGGCCCGCAGGAAATGCACTAGCGACAAAAAACAAGCTTCAAAAGATTAGTCAAGGTTATTTCGTAAATATTGAGTGCCAGGGGAGTCCTCGGCTTAACGGCCACGACTGAGCTCCAAATTTCTGTCGTTAAGTGAGACGTTTGTTAAGTGGATCCCTGCAAGTTGTTAAGTTAGCAACCCGGTTGTTCAGCGAATCTGGCTTTCCCCATTGAATTTCTTGGTCAGGAGATCCCAAAAGGGGGATCATGTGACCCTGGGATACCGTGACTGTCATAAATGCAGATAATCCTTGAATTACGTCAGTTGGTTTAGTAACAAGTTACAACAATGCTGGAAAAAGCAACGTATGACCATTTTTCACACTTAACGGCCCTTGCAGCATCCCCGTTACCATGTGATCAGAATTCAGACGCTTGGCCACTGATTCGTATTTATGACCGTCCCGGGGAATCACGTGATCCCCTTTCGCGACCTTCTGGCGAGCAAAGTCAATGGGGGAAGCCAGATTGACTTAACAACCAGGTAGCTAACTTAACCACGGCGGCAGTTTATTGAACTCTTACCAAGAAAGGTCGTAAAATGGGGCAAAATTTACCGAACAACTGTCTCGCTTAGTGACAGAAATTTTGGGCTCACTTATGACCGTCAGCCGAGGACCATCTGTACAGATCGGTTGCCAAGCATCCGAATCTTGATCACGTGACCGAGGGGATGCTGCGCCTGTTGTAAGTGTGAAAAACGGTCCATTTTTTTCAATGCCGTTGAAACGGTCACTAAACGAATGGTTATAAGTCAAGGACTACCTGTACCAGGAACAAAGACAAAGCTTGATCAGTAAGACGGGAGACATTGCTGGCTTTCAAATTCACCACCAAAAATTACAAAAAGAACTTCTTTGATTAATATTCCTATTTACTCTTGAGAGAATTGATTCTGTCTTCTATCCAGATTATTCTTAGTGGTTGAGTTAGCTAAGAGAGAGAAAAGCAACAAAGATGATCGGGGGACTGGAGGCTGAAACATATAAGAAACGGTTGCTGGAATTGGGTATGTCTAGTCCAGGGGTAGGCAACCTCGGCTCTTTTATGACTCATGGACTTCAACTCCCAGAATTCCTGAGCCAGCATGGCTGGCTCAGGAATTCTGGGAGTTGAAGTCCATGAGTCATAAAAGAGCCGAGGTTGCCTACCCCTGGTCTAGTCTAATGAAGAGAAGGAGGAGGGGGGACATTATAGTAGCCTTCCAGTATCTCAGGGGATGCCCCAAAGAAGAGGGAGTCAAGCTATTCTCCAAAGCACCAGAAGGCAGGACAAGAAGCAACGGATGGCAACTCATCAAGGAGAGAAGCAACCTAGAACTAAGGAGAAACTTCCTGACAGAACAATTAACCAGTGGAACAACCTGCCTCCAGAAGCTGTGAATGCTCCAACGCTGGAAGTCTTTAAGAAGAGACTGGACAGCCATTTGTCCGAAATGGTGTAGGGTTTCCTGCCTGAGCAGGAGGTTGGGCTAGATGTCCTCCAAGGTCCCTTCCAACTTTATTATTATTGTTAATAGAGCGAGCGAGAGAGATGACTCCATCAATTCTGCAACCTGTCTACCTCTGTACCCATAATTCTGCACCGCAATTCCCTGGGTACTTACCTTCCTGACCTCCATATCCAGAATGGATCTCTTCCCTCCAATGGGACAGTTCTGGATGTAGCAAGCGGAAGAAAAAGCGAGCAACGAAAATAAGCAGAAAGCCAACATGTTGTAAGACATCTTGACAAACCACGGCTGGTGGTCTCGTTTATAGAATTGACCAGAAAATCCCATCTGGATTTCTTCTTTGTAGCCACCAGCATTTATACAGCTGAGAGGTCTACGTGGGTTGGGCATCAAGCAGCTTGGTCTGCGTCTCATAAAAATCACAACGCATTCCTGTCCATGCCAGTGGTCTCGTCTAATATGCCAAGGTCACAGGCGTGAGGTGAGTACAATGTGGACAATTTGCAGTTGTGCGTTTTTCCTCCAGACCAGGGGAAAGAGAGGGCAGAGACCTAGACTCCAGAAGTCATGGAGGTCATTGTGGGGGGGGGGGATGAGCAACTGGATAGTTTTCTTCGTACTGTGGAAAGAAAAGTCTTCATCGTGGTTCAGTCCAAGCTGGGAATAAACATGGCGACAGCTTTAGGAAGAAGGTTGCAATTTATTCAAGATTCTTCCAACAGTACTTTCAAGAGCTCTCAATGGAGGAAACTGGTTAGTATCTTCCTAAACGAGACTACGCTTTGACCATGATCTTCATTTTTCAGGAGTTGGGATTTCGATTCCCCAAATTCTCAACCGGGATGACCAAAATAACAGAAGAACATGAGCAGCGTCCCGCTGGCCTCCAGCAGCTCTTGATCTCCAGAACATCTGTGAACCGGTCTACCCATTTTTCAAGTGAAACCAAAGTGGCAACTAGCACGGCATCTCGTGCTATAAGATCCTTTCCTTGGGATTTCTGCAGCCAGTTGTTTGCGAAGCTGGATCCTGTTTGTATATCGACTACGTGGGACAAACATCACGATAATTCAAACGAACAGGATCCACGAAAACCGGCTGGCTGTCAAACACAACGATCCCAAACCCTTAATCTGTAATGACACTGACACCAAACAGCACCGGTTCGGTTGGAGCAACACTAAAATCATCGGCCACTCTGCCATCCCGCCATGCATGTGAGTTCATTGAAAGCTGACACACCACAAGTAATTCCATAACAGACACATGGACCTACAACTAGCCTACGAAGCCCTCGGGATCCAAATTAACCACGCAGCCAATCAGAGACGGTACCGACGCTCAACCATCCCGCGCCATTCCCCACTCTCACCAGCAGTTCACCTTCCATTGAACCTGACCTGATGTAACCTACCCATCACAAACCTCTCACTGATGACTCACACCTGACCCATCACAAGGCCCTCACTTGACACATCCACCCCTGAAGCCCTTATAAGCAAAAAAAACCCCTCCACTGATGCTGACAACTCCTAAACTCCGCTGAAGATGTTACCTAGCCTGGCAAAGCAACGTTCGGAAACCCACCCACAAAAGGATCCGCCACCCTCATAGATCAACTATTTCTTTTGCAAAACGTGCGTTGCAGATTCCAAACTATCATGCTGTGCTTCCAACGTGATGTGGTTTGGTGCTAAAAAAAAACGGAAATAAGTTTACGAAAAAACATAAGGAAAAACCAGAGGCACAGTGTCAATGCTGCTAACGTCGGATGTTCTTGCTTTGACAATATATGAAGAAGACACAGCCATTTCCCCCCTTAACTTGGGTGTTACTTTTAGAGTTAGAATTAGATGATGCTGGGGGTGGGGGTGGGGAGGAGGAGGAAGACTATGTATGGGAATTAGTTAGACCTAACAACATCGTAGTAGAATGTTTTTCAAGGTTGTTTGAAATAAGAGATGATAAGAAATGGCGGGTTCGGAGAACTGGAGGGAAGGTCTGCCTTTCAAACTAATTGGAGAATGTGACTTATGATGATTAATTGGAGGAGGGAATTGTGCTTTGATACTATGTGCTCAGGGGACGCGGTGGCTCAGTGGGTTAGGACGCTGAGCTTGTCGATCAGAAGATCGGCAGTTTGGCAGGTCGAATCCCGAGTGCCGCGTAGCAGAGTGAGCGCCTGTTACTCGTCCCAGCTTATGCCAACCTAGCAGTTCGAAAGCACGTAAAAATGCAAGTAGAAAAATAGGGACCACTACGGTGGGAAGGTAACAGCGTTCCACGTGCCTTTGGCATCTAGTCATGCCGGCCACATGACCACGGAGACGTCCTCGGACAAGCGCTGGCTCTTCGGCTTTGAAACGGAGATGAGCACCGGCCCCTAGAGTCGGAAACGACTAGCACGCATGTGTGGGGGAAACTTTACTTTACTTTACCTTTACTATGTGCTCAGGGGAGGGGAACTCAGATTTCGCCTTCGACCGTGTACGTGCCGACGTTATGCTACTCGAATAAAGATTTTTTAAGGTAAACAATGTCTCCAAGTTCTTTGAAGAGTTTCATCTGTCGTAACCGTGACACACAGCTATAGAACAGGCAACACCTGTCTTAATAGTAATACCTTGTGGTTTATGTGTCCTTGTGCAGAGGACCCCAACCTTTTGGGCACCAGGAACCGGTTAAGTGGAGAGAGGATTTTCCGCAGACCGAAGGGGGGCTGGCTTTGTGTGGTGCCTGCATCCCATTAATGGGGCTTTCCTTGTTTGTGCAGGCCAGTTGCTATCATGCCACGGCCTGGTCCTGTTCCACGGCCCGGGGGTTGAGGACCCCTGTCCTCGTGGACCACTACTTAAGTATGAGCCAGCCGTGTGCTGCAGCTGCCAAAAGAGCCAATACGATCCTAGGCTGCTTCAACAGAGGAATAGTTTCAAGATCACAGGAAGTGATCATACCACTTTGTACCACACTAAGGAAGCCACTCTTGCAATATTGTGTCCGGTGCTGGACACCACGGTACACAACAGACGCTGAGGTCCTAGGAAGAGTGCACAGGATAGAAATTGTTTGGAACGTGGCTCAAGATCCCAAAACAAACAAACTCACGTGGAATTCCAGTAACAAACTTTTATTCTAAAAGAAGCGTTTGCAAAGGCTTGGTGGACTGCAACACACACAGGAGTTCAGCCACGCCTTAAAGGGCTGTTTGACACATTTGTTTTTTAATTGAAAAGTTTTACAATACATTTTTAAATACAACCCCCCCTCCTCCCCCTCCCCTCTCCCCAACCCCTCCCTCCCCTCCCCTCCCCCCTCCCCGACTTCCCAGAGCTGAATACAGGGTATAAAAATACAAACAAGCATAATCTAAAATATGTTGTTGTTAGCTGCGAAGTCGTGTCCGACCCATCGCAACCCTAAAATATGCTAACAACAATAAGACATTAAATTCTGTCGCACTTTAACTCTCCATTGTCAAAATATTAATAAAATACCTACTAACTAGTTATACATCATATAGATCCAGTACTTATTCAAATGCTAAATGAAACTTTTTAGTCCCATATTTATTCTGAATATATTCAATCCATCTCCTCCATTCCACAATGTATCTCTGTTGCGATTGGTCTTTCAAATACGCTGAAATCTTTGCCATCTCTGCCAAGTTAGAAACTTTTAAAGTCCACTCTTCTATAGTCGGCAGTTCTTCCTTCTTCCAATATTGCGCTACTAAAAGTCTCGCTGCCATAATTAAATTCAACATCAACTTTGTTTGACACATTTTTATATCCTGCCCCCGACGCAGATTCTCCCCTCCCCTATCGGACTCAACGCCCCTTCCCCAATCATCCGATAATTACTCCGGACTGCCTAAAACCACTGTCCCTCCCATGTTCCAGGAAGCCCCTTTGTGCCCATCCTATCTATCGCCATCTAATTTTCTGTTAACAAAGCTCGGCTCCTCTAGTTATTTCTAGATTTCCTCTGCTTGCGGTTTCAGTTAGCGAGCAACTTCTGCTTTTCTTATTTGTATATAGTTGACTTGTCTGACTTTTTTATTTATTTATTTATTTTAATTCCATTTATATCCCGCCCTTCTCCGAAGACTCAGGGCAGCTTACAAGCTTAGCAGTAGCCTTCATTCTATGTATATGCCTGCTTATTAAGGCTTTCACACACACCCCAAGCGGCATTATTACAAAGTCAGCTTAATTGCCCCCAACAATCTGGGTCCTCATTTTACCTACCTGGGAAGGATGGAAGGCTGAGTCAACCTGGAGCCTGGTGGGACTCGAACCTGCAATAATGGCAGGCAGCTGGTGTTACTTAAGGAGGCATTAGCCCACTGCTCCACCAAGGCTCTGACTTTATGAAGTTTCAGGTGGCTTCTTCTATAGACCTTTAGACTCATGAGAGATTTCTGAAGAATAATCTACTCCTTTTCACAAGGAAGGCTAAACTAGTCGAAGAACAGTTGAGGGAACGAGGTATGTCTAGCGACAGGGGTAGGCAACCTTGGCTCTTTTATGACTTGTGGACTTCGACGCCCAGAATTCCTGAGTCAGAATGGCTGGGTTCAGGAATTCTGGGTATTGAAGTCCACGAGTCATAAAAGAGCCGAGGTTGCCTACCCCTGGCCTAGGCCGCTTTATGACTCGTGGACTTCAACTCCCAGAATTCCTGAGCCAGCCATGCTGAGGGAAAAGGGAGAGGTTTCCAAGCTGAGCCCTGCTGGCTCAGGAATTCTGGGAGTTGAAGTCCACGAGTCATAAAAGAGCCAAGGTTGCCTACCCCTGAATTAGGGCAATAGTCTTCAACTCCCAGATTTCCTGAGCCAGCCATGCTGAGGCGAAAGGGAGAGGTTTCCAAGCTGAGCCATGCTGGCTCAGGAATTCTGGGAGTTGAAGTCCATGAGTCATAAAAGAGCCAAGGTTGCCTTCCCCTGGCCTAGGCCTAGGCTGCTTTATGACTTGTGGACTTCAACTCCCAGAATTCCTGAGCCAGCCATGCTGAGGGGGAAAGGGAGAAGTTTCCAAGCTGAGCCATGCTGGCTCAGGAATTCTGGGAGTTGAAGTCCACAACTCATAAAAGAGCCAAGGTCGCCTACCCCTGGTCTAGCCTAACAAAGAGAAGGACGAGGGGGGACCTCATAGCAGTCTTCCAATATTTGAGGGGCTGCCACAAAGAAGAGGGAGTCAAGCTGTTCTCCAAAGCTCCTGTAGGCAGGAGAAGAAGCAACGGATGGAAACTAATCAAGGAGAGAAGCAACCTGGAATTAAGGAGAAATTTCCTGACAGTGAACACCATCAATGGAGCGGCTCGCCTCTAGAAGTTGTGGGTGCTCCATGACTGGAGGTTTTCAAGAAAAGATTGGACAGCCATTTGTCCAGAATGGGATAGGTTCTCCTGCTCAAGCAGGGGGTTGGACTAGAAGACCTCCAAGGTCCCTTCCAAACCCTATGATTCCATTTCTAAATTCCTTCCTCTGAGCCAGTGTTGAGGACCATGAACGAATATCAACGAGTAATACCAACTATTAACCGGGTTCATATATACGGAGTTGAATCTGGGGTGTTGTGTTGGTTTTTTTTTGTTCGACCTTCATCAACCTTTTTGCAAACTCCTCAGCTCCGGACAAGCTCTGGAAACACTTAGCAATATTTGCAAGTCGGATTAGTAATCTGCCCACTCCTGTTTCAGATCAGCTAATTGTCAGGAACGCAACCTTTGGCACTCTTATGTCTGCGGCTTTAATATCGAGCACTTAAGCGAGACCCAGGTTGCGAATTGCAAGGTCAAAGGACATTTTCAGCTCAGCCCTGGATTGCAAGAAAGATAATCAGCAGAGCGTTCCCAGTAATAAACATTTTAATATTTAAATCAGGGGTCCTCAACCTTGGCCGCTTTAAGACTTGTGGACTTCCAACTCCCAGAATTCTGGAAGCTGAAGTCCACAAGTCTTAAAAGTCGCCAAGGTCGAGGACCCCAGAATGAAAATATTGTTTTAAAATAATAACTATTTGAAACAGTAGAAAGACAGAATACAGGTCATCCCCAACCTACAACCACAATTGAGCCCACAGCTTGTGTTGTTAAATGAGACATTTGTTAAAAGTGAGTTTGGCCCCGTTTTAGGAACTTTTTTGCTGCAGTGGTTAAGGAAATTATCAGAAGTTAATAATCTGTCTGTTAAGTTAAACTGGCTTCCCCTTTCTTTTCGCTTATCAGAAGATCGCAAAAATCCCGGGACATTGCGACCGTCATAAATATGAGTCAGTTGCCACGTGATTTCGATCACGTGGCCGCGGGGATGCCACAGTGGTCATTAAGCCAGAACTTTGAACGGTTACTAAACGAACTCTTGTAGGTTGAGAACTATCTGTCTAAATAAGTGCGTAGAACAACGGATCCACGGCAAGACAAAATAAGGAAGCCTATTTTGTTGTATTGTTTTATGTGTTTTTCACTCTGCATGCTGCCCAGAGTCACCTCCGTGAGATCGGCAGAGACACCGATTTGCCAAATAAATAAATAATATATGGTGTGACTCGCTTCAGAAACGTTGGGAATACACGCCATCCTGATAGAAGGTTTCCGAGCAGATCTTGAATGGAGCCCCGATGTATTTATTATTTAGGAATCAGGGTTGTACACCTGCCCACCTCACCCACGCACCTCGGTACCTACTTATCAAGGAGAGAAGCAACCTAGAACTAAGGAGAAATTTCCGGACAGTTAGAACAATGAACCAGCGGAACGACCTGCCTCCAGAAGTTGTGAATGCTCCAACACTGGAGGTTTTTAAGAAGAGACTGGACAGCCATTTGTCTGAAATGGTGTAGGGTTTTCTGCTTGAGCAGGGGGTTGGACTAGATGACCTCCAAGGTCCCTTCCATTATTCTGCTGTTCAGTTATTCTGTGAAGTTCATACAACTGACTTTCTACGTAAAGGGAGACTTCACTTTGCACTTACCTGGGATGAGTTAAATCAGGGGCAGGCAGCCTTGGCTCTTTTGTGACTCGTGGACTTCAGCAAGATATTTTGTCCAATCCAGTAAGCTTTACTTTGTACTTACCTTTGATGAGTTAAACTACAAAATATTATAACTTTGGAGTTCCAGGTTCCCTCTCTGCGTGACAGAACAGCTTTCGAACTTGAACGTTCCCGATAAATCCTAATCAAATGATCTTCCTGTCCCCAATTGCTTAATAGCGCGTGCCAACGTGCAACCGAGGCCAACGTTTCTGTTGTGCAGTGAGACCCTTGTTAGGTGCAGTTGTGAATAGTGTGGTTGTTAAGCGAATCTGGCTTCTCTCATTGACTTTGCCTGCCAGAAGGTCGCGAAAGGGGAACACATTGAACCCGGGACACTGCAACCGTCGTAACCGGCTTAGGGGGCTGTGAGAATCCAACCTCTTTCAAGTGGGTGTTCCAAGGTATTGTGCAAACTTGGAAAGGAGTTGATGTAATAGCTTTGTTTACTGCAGGGGTGGCAAACTCTGCCCCTTTTACAACTTGTGGACTTCAACTCCCAGAATTCCTGAGCAGGGCTCGCTCAGGAATTCTGGGAGTTGAAGTCCACAAGTCATAAAAGGGCCCTAGCTCTGGTTTCCTGGTTTGGGAGTAAACACAATGGGAGTGACGGACTGAGGATTATGTTATAGACATACGATAGAGAACCAGTTTGATCTAGAGGTTAAGGCAACAGGTTAGAAAGTGGCAGAACATGAGTTCAAGTCCCACCTTAGCCATGGAAGCTGGATGGGTGACTCTGTGCCAGTCACCAGGAGATAAGAGTTCTAGTTCTGCCTGAACCATGAAAGCTGGCTGGGTGACTCTGGGCCAATCGCCAGGAGACTCTGTGTTATAATCCCGCCTTACGCATGAAAACCCACTGGGTGACTCTGGACCAATCACCAGGAGACTCTGTGTTCTAGTCCCCCCTTAGGCATGAAAACCCGCTGGGTGACTCTGGACCAATCACCAGGAGACTCTGTGTTTTAGTCCTGCCTTAGGCATGAAAACCCACTGGGTGACTCTGGACCAATCACCAGGGGATGGGGAATTCTAGTTCTGCTTTAGATGTGAAAGCTGACTGGGTGACCGTGGACTTCAGGTAACAACAGAAATTCTGGTTTCAGATGTGGCCCTAAGTCTAGGACTCCCTGTGTAGCTACAAAAGCGCTTTCGGTATCTACTTTCCCGAAAAAAATGGGATTTTGACTTTCCTCTCCTCCTTCCTCATGCGCTTGACACGGCAAGCAATTTTTTTTTATCATACATAAACGATGCTTAAACCGAATTTGTTGCACAATGCAGGATTTCATTTTTTTTTTTAAATTTGGAACTGGTTTTGCACAGAGTATTTCCATGGTGTTCGGTTATTTCGTTTCCTTGGTTCTAGGTTTTGGTTACATCCATCGTCTGTCATCTTTTTGATTGTGGGCAGGCAGGATCCACGAGGCAGCCCTCTGCGGAAAGATGAGAAACAGAAGAAGCCCTTGAATTTTGGCCCTGCCACGAAGCCTCCTGGGTCGGTCCCAGACAGGTAGTCAAGAGACGAACAAAGTTTTTCCTAGCTGTCCTTTATGCGGTTTTTGGCAGTAACTCGGTCTGGGTGGGGTTAAGATGGTTCCCCCCCTCTTAAACAAATAACTGTGGTTATTTAAAACTTGGAAATTACAAAGGTTAAAGGTTAAACTTAAACATTAATGGGGAACTAAAAATCAGGAAAAACTAATTAGGACATTGACCGTCTGTAAATATTGAATGTTAAAGTAACCAGGATGTGTATAAACTAAAAATTATTGATGAATGTAAGAAAGTTACTTTTATTTATTTATTTAGTTACATTTATATACCGCCCTGTCCCTGAGGACTCAGGGCGGTTTACAGGGAATTAAAAAATCCAACATACAAAAATTAAAAAACCAAATTAAAAAATATTAAATAATAAATAAATAAATATTAAATATTAATATTATCTGATTGATATAATAAGAAATTGTACTAGTTTAAACGTGAGACGGTAAACGCTAAGGGGAAAAGAGAGGAAAAATTTAATGTCATAGTTTGAGAATTGCACTAAAGATATTTGTATGTTATTGAAGGATCGATTAACTCAGCCGCCATGTTGCTTTTGAAATATTTAAATGTAAAACCAGAAAATCAATAAAACGTAAAAAAAAAAGAGAGAGATGATTCCCCCACTCATGGAAAAATTTCCCCTTCTAGATTAATCTAAAATTAAAGATGTGGGAATAAGTCTGTGTCCCTCAAAATGGGCCCGCTTAAAATGTGTGGACTTCAACTCCCAGAATCCCCTTGGCAGCATACAGGTAGTCCTCTACATAGGACCACAACTGAGCCCAGAATGTGCCTTGCTGAGCAAGACAGTTGCCAAGTGAGTTATGCCCCATTTTACCACCTTTCCTGCCATCGTTGTTAAGTAAATCACTGCACTTGTTAATTACGCTGTCGCAGTCTGGCTTCCCCCTGTTGACGTTGCATGTCAGAAGTTCCCAAAAGGAGATCATGTGACCCCAGCTACACTGTGACCGTCATAAATAGGAGTCACTTGCCGAGCGTCTGAACTTTGATCATGTGATCAAGGGGTGGGGTGGGGTGCTGCAATGGTCGTAAGTGTGAAAAATGGTCATACGTCACTTTTTTTCGGTGCTGTGGTCACTTCCGGGGGGGTCACTAAATGAACTGTTGTAAGTCGAGGACTAGCTGCATTTGCGAAACACCGAAATAGGCTAGGACTTATTTATCTCCTGGCCACAGGACAAGCCACAATGACTGGCATTTCTGCCACAGCCAATTTGTATATGGGCCTTTCGCAGGTAGTCCTCGGTTTACGACAGCCCACTTAGTGACCATTCAAAGTTACGACACTGAAAAAACAGACTTACGACCGCTTTTTTCATGCGTACGACCATTGCAGCATCTCTGGGGCCACCTGATCAAAATTCAGGGGCTCGGCAACCGATTCACGTTTATGACAGTCGCCCTGTCTTGCGATCCCGTTTGGTGACCTTCTGACCAGCGAAGTCAATAGGGAAACCAGATTCACTTAACAACCGGATTCCTAACTGAACAGCTGCAATGATTCACTGAACAGCCGTGGGCTAACGTGGGGCAAAAGTCACTCCACAAAGGTCTTGGTTAGCGACATAAATTTTGGGCCCAACTGTGGTCGCGAATAGTGATATTTAGCTGAGGCTGGGTGCAAATAAATTTTTTACATCTTGTCCAGTGTTTCTTTTTAACAACAACAACCAGGAGATACCTGGTTGATACCTAGGATGCTGGCAGCAACCCTTGTCAACCATTAGTGCCAGTCAATTTGAGTGTTCAGTTGACTTGAGTTTCATGTTTTATGAATAAAAGTTTTATAATAATAATGATGATGATGATGTTGGATGGGACCTTGGAGGTCATCCAGTCCAACCCCCTGCTCAGGCAGGAAACCCTACACCATTTCAGACAAACGGCTATCCAGTCTCTTCTTAAAAACTTCCAGTGTTGGAGCATTCACCACTTCTGGAGGCAGGTTGTTCCACTGGTCAATTGTTCTAACTGTCAGGAAGTTTCTCCTTACTTCTAGGTTGCTTCTCTCTTTGGTTATTTTCCATCCGTTGCTTCTTCTCCTGCCTTCGGGCGCTTTGGAGAATAGCTTGACTGTCTCTTCTTTGGGGCAGCCCCAGAGATACTGGAAGACTGCTATCCTGTCCCACCTCGTCCTTCCCTTCATTAAAGTAGACATACCCAATTCCAGCAACCGTTCCTTGTAGGTTTTAGCCTGCAGACCTCTAACCATCTTTGTTGCTCTTTCTAGAGTCTCAACATCTTTTTTGCACCGTGGTGACCCAAACTGGATGCCGTGTTCCACGTTTTTCTCTCCCCATTCCCACTCCTGGTTCTCCCCTTATAAATACCATTGTTGCAGCAAAGGCCTGGGTGAGTGCATCGTCCACCCGCTTCGCAGGGCTTCCAACCAGCTATGCAGCCCAAAGGGAAATTCTTCTCCTTCACACAAGTGAGCTTCACTTCAGCCCCACTAAAGCAGTTCCCCTTTAGACAACAGAGGTCCGGCCCGTGGCAATTGCCTTTCTGGATACCGCCACAAGAGGTACACTAAAGAGAATAAGGAGAAATTAAAAGGAGACAATCAACATAATAATGATAATAATGATAATGATAACAACAACAACAACGATGATGATGTTGGAAGGGATCTTGGAGGTCATCTAGTCCAACCCCCAGCTCAGGCAGGAAGCCCCATACCATTTCAAACAAATGGCTGTCCAGTCTCTTCTTGAAAACTGCCAGTGTTGGAGCATTCGCCGCTTCTGTTTCACTGACAACATCTGCAGGCATAAATTCCTGTTAAGCTTCGGCAGTTCCTTCCCACTGCTAACTCCCAAAACATTAAGGTAAACTGCTGCTCAACCTGGGGGCCCCCTAAATGGCCACCTCAGGAGAACGGTCTCCTGTGCAATATTTTTAAAGAGTCTTTTAAAAACCGTGTGAATAGAATAGAATAGAATAGAATAGAATAGAATAATGATAAGAGTGAAATAATGGGAATAGAATAGAATAGAATAGAATGGAATGGAATAGAATAGAATAGAATAGAATAGAATAGAATAGAATAGAATAGAATAGAATAGAATAGAATAGAATAGAATAGAATAGAATAGAATAGAATAATGATAAGAATGAAATAATGGGAATAGAATAGAATAGAATAGAATAGAATAGAATAGAATAGAATAGAATAGAATAGAATAGAATAGAATAGAATAGAATAGAAAATAGAACAGAACGGAACATAATAGAATAAAAGAATAGAATAGAATAGAATAGAATAGAATAGAATAGAATAGAATAGAATAGAATAGAATAGAATAGAATAATGATAAGAGTGAAATAATGGGAATAGAATAGAATAGAATAGAATAGAATAGAATAGAATAGAATAGAATAGAATAGAATAGAATAGAATAGAATAGAATAGAATAGAATAGAATAGAATTGGAAGGGACCTTGGAGGTCTTCTAGTCCAGCCCCTTGCTCAATCAGGAGAACCTACAACAACTCAGACAAGTGATTGTCTTGTCTTTTTTTAAAAAACGTCCAGCGATGGAGCGCCCACGATTTCTGGTGGCAAGCTGTTCCACTGGTTGATTGTCCTCACTGTCAGGAAGTTTCTCCTTAATTCCAGGTTGCTCCTCTCCTTGACCAGTTTCCAACCATTGTTTCTCGTCCTTCCCTCTGGTGCTCTGGTGAGCAACCTGGCCCCCTCTGCCTTGTGGCAGCCCCTGAGATACTGGAACACTGCTATCATGTCTCCCCTATTTCTTCTTTTCTTTAGACTAGCCAGACCCAAGTCCCGTAGCCGTTCTTCTTATGTTTTAGCCTTTGGGTGATTTGTAGTCAAAAGAAGGACTGGGGGGACATGAGGGCAGTCTTCCAATATCTGAGGGGCTGCCACCAACAAAAGGGGGGCGTCAAACACTTCTCCAAAGCTAGAAGCAGGTGAGATTAGAAAGACAAAGACCCCTAAAATCTACACATACACACACACCACTCAAACTCTAAAAACATTACCTTTGGGACATAAGAGGATTAACCACCGTCAGAATACCAAAAGGACCTGCTCGAAAGCTGAGGTCAAAGTTCATGCCCCAGGAACAGGAAACAACTCCAAACACAAAAGCCCAAGAGGGTATAAAAACCCACCACTCCCTGTTAAATGTGATCAGTTTTCCCAGAGCCATCTTTCTGTCTGGCTCTGCTCTTCAATAAACTGCAACCTTCTTTTTAAAGCAGTCTGCATTTTGTTTATTCCCGGCTTGGACTGGACCCCTGATGAAGATTCCCCCCCCCCACCGAAGGACAAATGCAAATGCCTGGGATTCTCTACCTTACCAATCGGAATTCTGGATAAGGGATGAACCTGTTCCTTCCTTTGGGGTAGTTCTGGATGGAGGAGGTTGAAGACAAGGCGAGAAGGCAAAAGAGAGACACGGCTAGGATCCCGGCAGGCATCTTGGAAAACGTGCCAAACAGGTACTCCACCTGCCCTGCCATCTCGCTGTTTGCACCTGATTCCTGCCTATTAATGTTGCTTGGATCAATGATGCAGAGCTGTGTGACCCTCCCTCCATCCTTGCTAGAGGTGGGGGGAGGGCCTGGCTTCCTGCCTACACAGGCCTCCCACCCTTACGATGCCGTAACTGTGTGATTGCTGGTTTGCTGCAGGGAAGCCCTGCAGCTAGCAAGGGATGGAAGTTCTCTTTCACCTGGCCTCCTGGCTACTCCATGAGCTCTGGTAGATTGTGGGGTGGAGAAGCGAGTGTGGGGGAAAGGTAGGGATAAGTGTGTGAGGAAAGTTTGAGGACAGAGTAGGAAGGGAAAAGAGAGAGAGATGGAGAGAAAGGGAAGGAGGCAGGGTACCCAATGAATCAAACATGGGCCAGCCGTGTGCTGCAGCTACAAAAAAGGCCAATGCAGTCCTAGGCTGCATTAACAGAGGGATAAAATTAAGATCAAATGAACACTTAGCACCATTTTACAAGGCCTTGGTAAGGCCACACCTGGAGTTTTGCATCCAGTTTTGGTCACCACAATGTAAAAGAGGCGTTGAGACTCTGGAAAGAGTGCAGAGAAGAGCCACAAAGATGATCAGGGGACCAGAGGCTAAGACATATAAGGAACGGTTGCCGGAATTGGGTCTGTCCAGTTTAATGAAGAGAAGGACGAGGGGGGACAGGATAGCAGTCTTCCAGTATCTCAGGGGCTGCCCCAAAGAAGAGGGAGTCAAGCAAAGCACCCGAAGGCAGGAGAAGACGCAACGGATAGAAACTAACCAAGGAGAGAAGCAAGGTATAAGTAAGGAGGAATTTCCTGAAATTAAGACGAATTAACCAGTGGAAAGTTTATCCTCCAGAGGTTGTGGGTACCCCAACGCTGGAGGTTTCTACAGAAGAGATTGAACAATGATTTGTCTCAAATGGTCTAGGGTCTCCTGCTTGACCAGGGGGTTGGACTAGAAGACCTCCAAGGTCACTTCTATGATTCTGCTATTCAGTTCATTCTGTTAAGTTCATTTAACTGACTTCCTATCTACAGTAATGGAGGCAAGATATTTTGTCCAATCCAGTAATCTTTACTTTGTACTTACCTTTGATGAGTTAAACTACAAAATATTATAACTTTGGAGTTCCAGGTTCCCTCTCTACATGACAGAATAGCTTTCGAACGGGAACGTTCCCGATAAATCCTAATCAAATGATCTTCTTGTCCCGGGTTACTTAATAGTGCGTGCCAGGGCCGGAGGTGAAGTGCAGCTCTGAACAACAATTTCTCCTCGACGGCCCCTTCCCTTCCCTGCCCCATTAGCTTTGCTACTAGCCCCCTGTGTTCCTTGACTCCCATTAGCTCCACTGGATTCCTCTGGCTGGCCCCTTGCCTTCTATGTCCCCCCCCCATTTTCTCCGCTCTGTTTCTCCAGGCCTTGTCTCTTTCCTTCCATGATCCCAGTAGCTCCGCTAGATTTCTTCTGACACAAATCAACAGACACCAAAGACCAGAATCACCTAGTTGGAAGGGACCTTGGAGGTCTTATGACAGAATAAGAGAATGCATAGCTGGCAATGACCATGGAGATCTTCAACCTCCTGCTCAGACAGGAAACCGTCTACAGACATATGGTTAAAAAATCTCCAGTGTTGGACCACCCATGTCTGGTGGCAGGCTGTTCCCCTGGTTAATTGTCCTCCCTATCCAGGGAGGTTCTCCTTAGTTCAAGGTTGTTTCTCTCCTTGATTTAGTTTCCATCTCTCGTTTCTTGTCTTGTCTTGATAATTTCTTTCTCTCTTTTTTGCTTGTGGTAATTTAATTAAGTGTTTATAATGGCCACCATAAAAACTAATGCAAATTGGAAAAAAATGCAGGTACTCCTTGGCTTATGACCCACAACTTGTGGACGCAAGAGGTTCCACTGAGTAATTGTTCCTCCTGTTAGGAAATTCCTCCTTAGTTCTAGGTTGTTTGTCTCCTTTATTAGTTTCCATCCGTTGCTTTTTGTCCTGCCTTCACGGGCTTTGGAGAAGAGGTTGACACACCCTTTTGTTTGTGGCAGCCCCTCAGATATTGGAAGACTGCCCTCATGTCCCCCCCCCCAGTCCTTCTTTAGACTACAAATCACTCAAGGGCTAAAATGTACGAAGAACGGCTGCGGGACTTGGGTCTGGCTAGTCTGAAGAAAATAAGAAATAGGGGTGACATGATAGCAGTTATTCCAGTATTTGAGAGGCTGCCACAAAGAAGAGGGGGTCACATTATTGTCCAAAGCACCAGAAGGCAGGACGAGAAACAATGGTTGGAAACTGACCAAAGAGAAAAGCAACCTGGAATTAAGGAGATACTTCCCAACAGTGAGGACAAGCAACCAGTGGAACAGCTTGCCACCAGAAATTGTGGGCGGTCCATCAGTAGAGATTTTTAAGAAGAGACTAGACAATCCCCTGTCTGAGATGGTGTAGGTTCTCCTGCTTGAGCAGGGGGCTGGACTAGATGACCTCCAAGGTCCCTTCCAGCTCTCTTCTCTTCTCTTCTCTTCTCTTCTCTTCTCTTCTCTTCTCTTCTCTTCTCTTCTCTTCTCTCCTCTCCTCTCCTCTCCCCTTCCAATTCCAATTCCAATTCCAATTCCAATTCCATTCCATTCCATTCCATTCCATTCCATTCCATTCCATTCTATTCTATTCTATTCTATTCTATTCTATTCTATTCTATTCTATTCACTCCCAAGCATCTCTATGCAACTAGGAGCTATGTTTTGGTGGCCTTGTAAGACAATATATTGTTCCTGACTTTCTACCAAACAGGAAGTCTATATGGTATGACACACTAACTAGGAAGCATATATAATACGACATACCTTGCAATACGTTAATAGGAAATGTTTCATAGCAAATCAGACGTTCAGTCTATACTCCCAACGTATGTGATCATTGTCCACTTTAACTATTGTGCCATTCTACAATCAATCCTGGGTCCTTTAAGGGTTTCCTCTTACACAATGCAATTTATTATTATTATTATTGAGAACAGGTTTTGAATAAAGTATTTTTTTTAATTCCCAAGCTGTTGTAGCTTTTGGTTTGATGGCCAAATCCGGCCCTAGGTTCTGCCTCAATTTTCCTTTTCCAATAAAGCAACCGAGTCAGAAGGTCATTTAAAAGCAATTTTATTAGAGTTCTCCACTAAAGCGCGGCCTCCTTATGAACAGGGGGAACCTGAAGAAATGGATCACATTTACTTTTCTAGTTTGCACGACAAAGAAGTTCAAAGCCAAAAACGGATTGGTTTAGGAATAGTCATCTGTTCAGTTGCATCACAAGAACTGCAGCATCGCCACAGAAAAGAACGCTATATTCTGAATAAAAGTAAAAGCAAACGTTTGCAAAGGAAAAATATCAAAACGAATTATTTTGTTCATTCACGGAAGCTTGAGAATGGCTAAAAACAAAACTTTTTTCTCTACAATAAGAGTTCTACAACCTTTCCAGGTGTGGGAAGTCAGCCCCCCCTCCCCCCGAGAAGGAAATATTAAAAGGACAGAATGTTATATTTCCTCAAAGGATCTTAAAGAGGCAGAAAAGCATGCCCAGTTTTTCTTAATAGCCCCAAGTCTCCCTCCCACCAAGCAGAAACCAGCTTTGTAGAAATGCAGATGTGATAATCCATTCAGGAAGGTTGAAGCTAGAAGATTAAGAAGACAAAGACACCTAAAATCTACATACCCCACCCAAACTCTAAGACAGGGCGTAATAGGATTAACCCACAGAGGCCAAAGGGACACAGGTCAAAATACATGACACAGGAAATACAAAGTCTCAAACAGGAACAGGAAACAACCTCCAAACAAAAGGCTCCAGAAGGTATAAAACCCCACTCCCTACATGTGCTCGCTCTCTTTTCTTCCAGAGCCATCTTCCTGTCTGGCTCTCCTCTTCAATAAACTGCAACCTTCTTTCTAAAGCTGTCACCATGTCGTTTATTCCCGGCTTGGACTGAACCATGATGAAGACTTTTCCTTCAACACAGGTGGGTGGCCCGGAAGAGGGTAGAGGGGAAAGAGGGGATGGTTTTGTGGGAGGGGCAGGCATGTGCGCTCGCACACAGAAGCATCCATTTGCTTGTGCACCCATGATGCTCGTGCAAATGAGGCCCCAAACACCCACAACTCTCGCCTGAGCAGGCTGTGTACGTGTGCGCATCAGCCGGTCACTCATGTAGCCCGGTTGTGAATAAGCCATGGAACGGTAGTGGGCTGTGGCCCACAGGTTGGGGGACCCCAATCTACAATGTACTGAATGGTCTCCTGCCAGTCCCGTTTCCTGAATGAGAGGCTTTTTCTTGAAGGTTAAGTCTTATGGGAAACGATCAGCAATGCAGTTGAAAAAAGCAAATTTAAAATGCAAGAAAAACCACCTTAGTCAGTCAGTGCAACACTGTTACAAAAAAAACCATGTTTCAAGTATTGCAAAGTCCATCCTCTGTGGTCCTCAGGTTCCGTCTTGTCCTCTGTCTCCATTCTAATAGCGGCAGAAAAGATCATCAATGCAGCCATCTGTGAAAGGAGAAGAACCTGTTGAGTTTGAAGCTTCCTGGGTTGGTCCCAAACAGGCAGGCAAGATGGACAAACCTTTTCCTAGCTCTGGATTCTGGGCTTTTAGCAGCAACTCACTCTGGCTGGGGTTAGGATAGTCCCTGTCAGAGCATGCGTGAGGTAACCCAGGAATAAACACCGTAAACAGTGGTGTATATTAAATGGTGGTTTATCTTACACTAAGTACAATATCATACATCAGGAATGATGTACATACAGGTGCTAATATAGCAGGATCCAACACATCACAGTTACAGCAGGAAAACGGGAGAGAGAGCACACATCTGCGTAGCCTTCCCTTTTATACAAAGGCTCTTAAATAGACACAGACTCTGCTGGCTCTTAAAGGGACGCAGACCCTGCTGAGTCATTCCCATCATTACATCATACATTTTACATTACATAAGCTGGTTAGCTATGAAATCATTACCTTGACAGTCCCCTGTTAAAAAAATCTGCTTATATAAAGCAGCACAGAGCAAACAAAAGAGTACAGTCACCATGTGCTTTACTGCTCAACTATATAAGTGTAACAGGAAACAGGAAATTCTACTTAGAACAAACGAGCATAATAGAGTATATACCATAGATTCAAACTTGAAAACACTGCCATCTACTGGCTAAATACTATTGTGGTTGTTGCATAAAAATACATTCCAACAATAAATTCCAACATCCCTCATTCATGGAAAATATTCCCCTCTGGTACCTGGCAATTAAAGGTCGGGGAATAAATAATTGTTCTTCAGTCTTGACCACTTTAAAATGTGTGGACTTCAACTCCCAAAATTCCCTAGGCAGCATACAGGTGGTCCTCAACCTATGACCACAATGGAGCCCCAAATTTCCATCGTCACGTGAGACAGTTGTTATGCAAAGTCAAGGGGGAAGCAAGATTCACTTAACAACCCTGTTACCAACTTAAGAACTGCAGTGATTCACTTAACGATTGCGGCGAGAAAAGTTGTAAAATGGGGCAAAACTCACTTAACACGTCAGCAATTGGGCTCAATTGTAGTAAGTTGAGGACTACCAGTACACACCATAGATCAGGGGGTCTTCAAACTTGGTCCTTTTATTTACTTGTGGACTTCAATTCCCACATGCCTGGCTGAGGAATTCTGGGAGTTGAAGTCCATAAGTCATAAAAGGGCCACGTTGGAAGACCCCTGTTGTAGACTTTAAGAGGAGTGGACTTCAACTCCCATAATTCCCCAGCCAGCGTGCCTGGCTGAGGAATTCTGGGAGTTGAAGTCCACAAGTCCTAAAAGGGCCCAGTTTGAAGACCCCTGATATAGACTTTAAGAGGAGTGGACCAACTTCCAGAATTCCTCAGCCAGTGTGCCTGGCTGAGGAATTCTGGGAGTTGAAGTCCACGAGTCCTAAAAGGGCCCAGTTTGAAGACCCCTGCCATAGATCATAATGAAATTTAGCTGAGGACGTGTGCAATTAGATTTGTTATATCTTGTCTGATCTTTCTTTTCTCTCTCCATCTCCCCATTCTCAATCCTGGTTTCCCCCCCCCTCCGATAAATACCCTCATTGCAGCAAATGCCATGGCCATCGCATCGTCCACCGCAGGGCTTCCCACCAGCCTTGCAGGGAAGAGGGAATGATTTCTCTTTCATGCAACTCAGCTTGGCTGCAGGTCCACCAAAGCAGCTGTGCTCTCCCATACAACAAACATTGGGCCCTAGGCACTTCCCTCTGTTTCTAGGGCCACAAGGAGTGCACTGAAAAAGATAAGGAGAAATTTAAAGGAAACAATTAACATCTGGAGGCATAGGTTCCTGCTAAGCTGCTGTAGCTCCTTCCCACTGCTGGATCCCAATATTTTTATTTTTTTATTTTAATTCCATTTATATCCTGCCCTTCTCCGAAGACTCAGGGCGGCTTACAAGCTTAGCAGTAGCCTTCATTCTATGTATATGCCTGCTTATTAGGGCTTTCACACACACACCCCAAGCGGCATTATTACAAAGTCAGCTTAATTGCCCCCAACAATCTGGGTCCTCATTTTACCTACCTGGGAAGGATGGAAGGCTGAGTCAACCTTGACATGATAGCAGGCTTCCCATATTTGAGGGGTTGCCACAAAGAAGAGGAGTGGGGGGGATCAAATTATTTTCCAAAGCACCAGAAGGCAAAACAAGCCACAACAGATGGAAGCTAATCAAGGAGAGAAGCAACCTAGAATGAAGGGCAAACTTCCTAACAGTGAGAACAATTTAACTGGTGGAACAGTTAAACAGTACAGAATTAAATCAACTAAACTAAACTAAACTAAACCAGAAGTTGCGAATGCTCCAACCCTGGAGGTGTCTAAGCAGAGATTGGACAGAATGGTACAGGGGTGGACTAGAAGACCTCTTGAGGTCCCTTCTAACTCTTATTATTGCTCTATCACCTTTGCACAGAGGGGGCTTAACCACCGGTGTGGTTTATTGACAGAGCTATCACCTAGCTGGAAATTAAAGGTTTGGTTACGTACAGACCGTCAACGCTGCTAACATCGGATGTTCTTGCTTTGACAACAGAGGGAAATGCAGCCGTTTCCTCTCTTGCTTTTAGAATTAGTCGATGCTGGGAGGCAGGGGGGAACGTGGATGAGAGTCCAGCTAGTCACAACAATAATAACTCAACTGTGGGAACCCAAGGTCATTGGGTGTTTTGGCGGTCTGGAGAGCTGGGGAGAAAGCCCGCACTTCGAGCAAATTGGGGAATGTGATTTATGACTCTTTATTGAAGGAGGGAAATGTACTTTGTTACTTTGTGCCCAGGGGAGGGGAATTTAGTTTTGGGGTTCAACTATCTAGTGCTGATGCGTTGTTTCTCGAATACAAGATTCTTTAAGGTAAACAACACCTGACGGTTCTTTTGAAGGGTTTCATCTGTCGGAACCAGGACACAGACAAGGAAAGGAGAATGAGAAGGAAGAGAAGACTTAAGGAAGAAAGCCGGAAAGGTAAATTCCAACACCTGGGATTCTCTACCTTACCTCTCCAGTACCTGGATGTGGCAGGGGCCACTTTCCTCCTGGGGGGAAGTTCCTAATGGAGCAGGTTGAAGACCAGGTGAGAAAGTAAAAGAGAGACACCGCAAGGATCCCAGCAAACATCTTGCTCCACCTGTCCTGCCTTCTTGCTTTTTGCATCCGATTCCCAGCTGGAACCCCTGCCAGACGTTGTTTGGATCAATGATGCAGAACTGTGTGACCCTCCCTCCATCCTTGCTAGAAGTGGGGGGAGGGGTCTGCCCTCCTCTCTGCACAAACTTCCCACCTTTACGGTGCCGTAATTGAGCCATTGCTGGCTTGCTTGCAGGGAAGGCAAGCAGCTAGCAAGGGACGGGAGATTTCTCTTGGCTGGCCTAATGCCCCTTCCATTAGCTCTGCTCGATATATGTTTTCAATGTTAGCTTAACACAGGGGTAGGCAACCTTGGCTCCTTTATGACACGTGGACTTCAGTTCCCAGAATTCCTGAGCGAGCCATGCTGAGGGGAAAGGGAGAAGTTTCCAAGCTAAGCCATGCTGGCTCAGGAATTCTGGGAGTTGAAGTCCACGAGTCATAAAGCAGCCTAGGCCTAGGCAAGAGGTAGGCAACCTTGGCTCTTTTATGACTCGTGGACTTCAACTCCCAGAATTCCTAAGCCAGCCATGCTGAGGGAAAAGGGAGAAGTTTCCAAGCTGAGCCATGCTGGCTCAGCAATTCTGGGAGTTGAAGTCCACGAGTCATAAAAGAGCCAAGGTTGCCTACCCCTGAATTAGGGCAATAGACTTCAACTCCCAGAATTCCTGAGCCAGCATGGGGAATTATAGCCCCTTCATGACTTGTGGACTTCAACTCCCAGAATTCCTGAGCCCGCCATGCTGAGGAGAAATGGAGAGGTTTCCAAGCTGAGCCATGCTGGCTCAGGAATTCTGGGAGTTGAAGTCCACGAGTCATAAAAGAGCCAAGGTTGCCTACCCCTGGCCTAGGCCTAGGCCGCTTTATGACTCGTGGACTTCAACTCCCAGAATTCCTGAGCCAGCCACGCTGAGGGGAAAGGGAGAGGATTCCAAGCTGAGCCATGCTGGCTCAGGAATTCTGGGAGTTGAAGTCCACGAGTCATAAAAGAGGCAAAGTTGCCTACCCCTGGCCTAGGCCTAGGCTGCTTTATGACACGTGGACTTCAACTCCCAGAATTCCTGAGCCAGCCATGCTGAGGGGAAAGGGAGAGGATTCCAAGCTGAGCCATGCTGGCTCAGGAATTCTGGGAGTTGAAGTCCACGAGTCATAAAAGAGGCAAAGTTGCCTACCCCTGCCTTAACAGGACATGCACCGTTTTTTTCCCTCTCAGAAATGGAATTATTAAATTATTTGTCATCTGGCACACCCACATCACATTTCGATTAAAGAAAAACACCAGAGAGAAAGAAAATAACTGGAAACCTGTTTACGGGTAGCCCTCGACTTGCGACAGTCACAACCGAGGCCAACGTTTCTGTTGTGAAGTGAGACCCTTGTTAGGTGCAGTTGTGAATAGTGCGGTTGTTAAACGAATCTGGCTTCTCTCATTGACTTTGCCTGCCAGAAGGTCGCGAAAGGGGAACACATGAACCCGGGACACTGCAACCGCCGTAACCGGCTTAGGGGGCTGTGAGAATCCAACCTCTTTCAAGTGGGTGTTCCAAGGTATTGTGCAAACTTGGAAAGGAGTTGATGTAATAGCTTTGTTTACTGCAGGGGTGGCAAACTCTGCCCCTTTTACAACTTATGGACTTCAACTCCCAGAATTCCTGAGGAGGGCTTGCTCAGGAATTCTGGGAGTTGAAATCTACACGTCATAAAAGGGCCCTAGCTCTGGTTTCCTGGTTTGGGAGTAAACACAATGGGAGTGACGGACTGAGGATTATGTTATAACATACGATAGAGAACCAGTTTGATCTAGAGGTTAAGGCAACAGGCTAGAAAGTAGCAGAACATGAGTTCAAGTCCCACCTTAGCCATGGAAGCTGGATGGGTGACTCTGTGCCAATCACCAGGAGATAAGAGTTCTAGTTCTGCCTGAACCATGAAAGCTGGCTGGGTGACTCTGGACCAATCACCAGGAGACTCTGTGTTCTAGTCCCCCCTTAGGCATGAAAACCCGCTGGGTGACTCTGGACCAATCACCAGGAGACTCTGTGTTCTAGTCCCGCCTTAGGCATGAAAACCCACTGGGTGACTCTGGACCAATCACCAGGGGACGGGGAATTCTAGTTCTGCTTTAGATGTGAAAGCTGACTGGGTGACCGTGGACTTCACGTAACAACAGAAATTCTGGTTTCAGATGTGGCCCTAAGTCTAGGACTCCCTGTGTAGCTACAAAAGCGCTTTCGGTATCTACTTTCCCGAAAAAAATGGGATTTTGACTTTCCTCTCCTCCTTCCTCATGCGCTTGACACGGCAAGCAATTTTTTTTATCATACATAAACGATGCTTAAACCGAATTTGTTGCACAATGCAGGATTTCATTTTTTAAAAAAAAATTGGAACTGGTTTTGCACAGAGTATTTTCATGGTGTTCGGTTATTTCGTTTCCTTGGTTCTAGGTTTTGGTTACATCTATCGTCTGTCATCTTTTTGATTGTGGGCAGGCAGGTGTTCTGTACCAGCCTACTACCGGCCCTGCAGAAAAGGCAGGGACAACCCCTTTTACAAGAAGGCAAGAGGCTGGAACTAAGCCTGCCAAATTTATTGACACAAAACAGAGCAAACAGAGCCAAACCAAAACACGAACCATGAAACAGGAGCTGTTCAAACGGTTGCCTTCAGCAAACCAGCCCTCCCACGCATTCCCCTTTTAAACAGTTCAAGGCGTGGCTTCTCTCTGCCTCCTTCCGAGGTGCCCCATTGCCTTCCTCTGTTTACTCCTGATTGACTGCCTCCTGCGTCGGGCGTCCTTGAACAGGGCCGGCTGTGGGTCATCTTCATCCACGCTGTCAGGCTCACACAGCTGGGTCTGCCTCGTAACCAGATGGGAGGGGCCTGGCTGAGGGCTCTACGGAGCCTCAAGGCCATTATCAGCAAGCTCTCCAACACCCCCCTCCTCCTCCTCCTCTGACCCGTCAAACCCAACTGCCGAACCCACAGGCTGAAACTTAATCACAACAGCAGGATCCACGAGGCAGCCCTCTGCGGAAAGACGAGAAACAGAAGAAGCCCTTGAATTTTGGCCCTGCCACGAAGCCTCCTGGGTCGGTCCCAGGCAGGTAGTCAAGAGACGAACAAAGTTTTTCCTAGCTCTCCTTTATGCGGTTTTTGGCAGCAACTCGGTCTGGGTCGGCTTAAGATGGTCCCCCACACTTAAATAAATAACTGTGGCTATTTAAAACTTGGAAATTACAAAGGTTAAAGGTTAAACTTAAACATTAATGGGGAACTAAAAATCGGGAAAAACTAATTAGGACATTGACCGTCTGTAAATATTGAATGTTAAAGTAACCAGGATGTGTATAAACTAAAAATTATTGATGAATGTAAGAAAGTTACTTTTATTTGATTGATATGATAAGAAATTGTACTAGTTTAAACGTGAGACGGTAAACGCTAAGGGGAAAAGAGAGGAAAAATTTAATGTCATAGTTTGAGAATTGCACTAAAGAAATAGGCTAGGACTCTTTCTAGAGTCTCAACATCTTTTTTAACACCGTGGTGACCCAAACTGGATGCCGTGTTCCAAGTTTTTCTCTCCCCATTCCCACTCCTGGTTCTCCCCTTAGAAATACCATCGTTGCAGCAAAGGCCTCCGTAAGCGTATCGTCCACCCGCTTCGCAGGGCTTCCAACCAGCTATGCAGCCCAAAGGGAAATTCTTCTCCTTCACACAAGTGAGCTTCACTTCAGCCCCACTAAAGCAGTTCCCCTTTACACAACAGAGGTGCGGCCCGTGGCAATTGCCTTTCTGGATACCGCCACAAGAGGTACACTAAAGAGAATAAGGAGAAATTAAAAGGAGACAATCAACATAATAATGATAATAATGATAATGATAATAACGACGACGATGACGATGATGATGATGGAAGGGATCTTGGAGGTCATCTAGTCCAACCCCCAGCTCAGGCAGGAAACCCCATACCATTTCAGACAAATGGCTGTCCAGTCTCTTCTTGAAAACTGCCAGTGTTGGAGCATTCGCCGCTTCTGTTTCACTGACAACATCTGCAGGCATAAATTCCTGTTAAGCTTCGGCAGTTCCTTCCCACTGCTAACTCCCAAAACATTAAGGTAAACTGCTGCTCAACCTGGGGCCCCCCTAAATGGCCACCTCAGGAGAACGGTCTCCTGTGCAATATTTTTAAAGAGTCTTTTAAAAACCGTGTGAATAGAATAGAATAGAATAGAATAGAATAGAATAGAATAGAATAGAATAGAATAGAATAGAATAGAATAATGATAAGAGTGAAATAATGGGAATAGAATAGAATAGAATAGAATAGAATAGAATAGAATAGAATAGAATAGAATAGAATAGAATAGAATAGAATAGAATAGAATAGAATAGAATAGAATAGAATAGAATAGAGCTGGAAGGGACCTTGGAGGTCTTCTAGTCAAGCCCCTTGCTCAATCAGGAGAACCTAAAACAACTCAGAAAAGTGACTGTCTTCTCTTTTTTTAAAAAAAGTCCAGCGATGGAGCGCCCACGATTTCTGGTGGCAAGCTGTTCCACTGGTTGATTGTCCTCACTGTCAGGAAGTTTCTCCTTAATTCCAGGTTGCTCCTCTCCTTGACCAGTTTCCAAACATCGTTTCTCGTCCTTCCCTCTGGTGCTCTGGTGAGCAACCTGGCCCCCTCTTCCTTGTGGCAGCCCCTCAAATACCGGAACACTGCTATCATGTCTCCCCTATTTCTTCTTTTCTTTAGAGTAGCCGAACTCAAGTCCCGTAGCCGTTCTTCTTATGTTTTAGCCTTCGGGTGATTTGTAGTCAAAAGAAGGACTGGGGGGACATGAGGGCAGTCTTCCAATATCTGAGGGGCTGCCACCAACAAAAAGGGGGCGTCAAACACTTCTCCAAAGCTAGAAGCTGGTGAGATTAGAAAGACAAAGACCCCTAAAATCTACACATACACACACACCACTCAAACTCTAAAAACTACCTTTGGGACATAAGAGGATTAACCACCGTCAGAATACCAAAAGGACATGCTCGAAAGCTCAGGTCAAAGTTCATGCCCCAGGAACAGGAATTGACTCCAAACACAAAAGCCCAAGAGGGGATAAAAAACCCACCACTCCCAGCTACACGTGGTCAGCTTTTCCAGAGTTACATTTCTGTCTGGCTCTGCTCTTCAATAAACTGCAACCTTCTTTTTAAAGCAGCCTCCATTTTGTTTATTCCCGGCTTGGACTGGACCCCTGATGAAGATTTCCCCCCCCCACCGAAGGACAAATGCAAACGCCTGGGATTCTCTACCTTACCAGTCGGAATCCTGGATAAGGGATGAACCTTTTCCTTCCTTTGGGGTAGTTCTGGATGGAGGAGGTTGAAGACAAGGCGAGAAGGCAAAAGAGAGACACGGCTAGGATCCCGGCAGGCATCTCGGAAAACGTGCCAAACAGGTGCTCCACCTGCCCTGCCATCTCGCTGTTTGCACCTGATTCCTGCCTATTTATGTTGCTTGGATCAATGATGCAGAGCTGTGTGACCCTCCCTCCATCCTTGCTAGAGGTGGGGGGAGGGCCTGGCTTCCTGCCTACACAGGCCTCCCACCCTTACGATGCCGTAACTGTGTGACTGCTGGTTTGCAGCATCACTTTACAAGGCCACGATGTAAAAAAGGCGGCGAAACTCTAGAAAGTCTGCAGAGAAGAGCAACAAAGATGATCAGGGGACTGGAATGGTTGGTGGAATTGGGTATGTCCAGTTTAATGAAGAGAAGGACGAGGGGGGACAGGATAGCAGTCTTCCAGTATCTCAGGGGCTGCCCCAAAGAAGAGGCAGTCAAGCTCTTCTGCAAAGCACCGGAAGGCAGGAGAAGAAGCAACGGATGGAAACTAACCAAGGAGAGAAGCAAGCTAGAACTGAGGAATTTCCTGAAATTAAGAACAATTAACAAGTGGAAAGTTTAGCCTCCAGAAATTGTGGGTACCCCAACGCTGGAGGTTTCTACAGAAGAGATTGAACAATGATTTGTCTCAAATGGTCTAGGGTCTCCTGCTTGACCAGGGGGTTGGACTAGAAGACCTCCGAGGTCCCTTCTGTGATTCTGCTATTCAGTTCACTCTGTTAAGTTCATTTAACTGACTTCCTATCTACAGTAATGGAGGCAGGATATTTTGTCCAATCCAGTAATCTTTACTTTGTACTTACCTTTGATGAGTTAAACTACAAAATATTATAACTTTGGAGTTCCAGGTTCCCTCTCTGCATGACAGAACAGCTTTCGAACTTGAACGTTCCCGATAAATCCTAATCAAATGATCTTCCTGTCCCGGGTTGCTTAATAGCGCGTGCCGGGGCAGGAGGCGAGGTGCAGATTTGGGCAATAATTTCTCCTCACCGGCCCCTTCCCTTCCCTGCCCCATTAGCTTTGCTACTAGCCCCCTGCCTTCCTTGACCCCCATGAGCTCTGCTCGATTCCTCTGGCTGGTCCCTTGCCTTCTATGTCCCCCTCATTTGCTCTGCTCTGTTTCTCCAGGCTGGTCCCTTGCCTTCCATGATCCCAGGAGCTCCGCTAGATTTCTTCTGACACAAATCAACAGACACCAAAGAACAGAATAACCTAGTTGGAAGGGACCTTGGAGGTCTTCTAGTCCACCCCCCCCCCCGCTCAAGCAGGAGAACGTATACCATCTCAGACAAGTGGATGTCCAACCTCTTCTTAAAAACCTCCAGTGATGGAGCACCCAAAACCTCTAGTGGCAGGCCGTTCCACTGAGTAATTCTTCTTCCAGTTAGGAAATTTCTCCTTAGTTCCAGGTTGTTTGTCTCCTTCATTAGTTTCCATCTATTGCTTCTTCTCCTGCCTTCAGGTGCTTTGGAAAATAGGAAAAAAAACCCTTTTCTTTGTGACAGCCCCTCAGATACTGGAAGACTGCTGTCATGTCACCCCTAGTCCTTCTTTTGACTACGAGTCACTCAGAGGCCAGATTCACTCCAAGCATCTCTATGCAACTAGCAGTTCTGTTTTAGGGGCGGCCTTGCAAGCCAATGTATTGTTCCCCATGTTGTACCAACCAGGAAGTCTATATAGTGACAGGGGAAAAAAAGTATCAGGGTCCATTCCAAGCTGGGAATAATCAAAATGGAGACTGCCTTAGAATGAAGGTTGCAGTTTATTGGAGAGGAAAATGGCTCTGGGAAAACTGACCACCTGTAACTGGGAGTGGTGGGTTTTTATACCTTCTTGGGCTTTTGTTTGGAGTTGTTCCTGTGGCATGAACTTGGACCCTGAGTCTGAGTGTGCCTTTCTGGTATTCTGATGGCGGTGGGTTAAGCCTATTATGTCCCAAAGGTCATATCCTGCTTCCCTGGGGCTGATGGCTGATGACTGTTGGATTGTTTGGTGTGAGGGATTCTTGAGTCTAGGGGTCTTTGTCTTTCTAATCCCATCAGCTCTAAGCTTCCTGTCTCCAATCTTTCTGACAAGATTATCACATCCGCATTTCTGCAGACCTGGTTTCTGTTTGGGGCAGAGAAACCTATGTGTGTGGGGTAGGGGTGTGGGTTTGGTTTCTGCCTTTAAAATCCTTTGGGGAAATCTATTCTGCCTTTTTAATATTTCCCAAAATATTTCTTTCTCTGGATTCTTCCCACAATAATCTGACACATTAACTAGGAAGCATATATAGCACGACACACTTTGCAGTACATTAATGGGAAATGTTTCGTATCAAATCAGAGGTTCAATCTATACTCCCGACATGTGATCACTGTCCATTTTAACTATTGTGGCATTCTGCAATCAATCCTCAAGAGTTGTAACTGGAGGAAAGTTGGCTGTGTTCACACAACCAGCCCTGATTAAGTCAAAAGACCAAGGAGCTGCATTCACAGAGCAACCAAGCTTGGTTAATTTTAACTTCGGCTAGGTTTTGTTTGTGTGGTTGGCTTAGGTGTGTGTGTGATGATCCAATCTCTTTCACGAAGGTGTTTCACGGTATTGTGCAAACCTGAAAACAAGTTGATGCAATAGCTTTGTTTACAGCAGGGGTGGGGACCTATGACCCTTTAAAGGACTTCTGGACTTCAACTCCCAGAATTCCTCAGCCAGCATAGAAAAATATTATCGAGCAGGGCTAGCTGAGGAATTCTGGGAGTTGAAGTCCAGAAGTCCTTAAAGGGTCATAGGTCCCCACCTCTGGTTTCCTGGGTTGGGAGGAAACACAGTGGGAATGGCAAACTGAGAATGATGCTATAGGCATGTAATAGAGAACTAGCTTGGTCTAGAGGTCAAGGCAACAGACTAAGAAGCAGGAGAACACGAGTTCAAATTCCACCTTAGCCATGCAAGCTGGCTGGGTGACTGTGGGCCAATCACCAAGAGACTCTGTGTACTAATCCCGCATTAGGTGTGACAGCCTGCTGGGTGGGCCAATCACCAGGAGATGGTGAGTTCTAGTCCCGCCTTAGGCGTGAAAACTAACTGGGTGACTTTGGGCCAATCACCAGGAGACCCTGTGCTAGTCCCGCCTTAGCTATAACAGCCCACTGGGTGATTCCGGGCCAATCACTAGGTGATGGAGAATTCTAGTCCTGGCTTAGCCATGAAAGCCGACTGGCTGACTTTGGGGCCAATCACTAGGAGACTCTGTGTTCTAGTCCCACCTTACACACAAAAGTCGACTTTAGGACTCTGAGCCAATCACCCGGGGATGGTGAGTTCTAGTTCTTCCTTAGCCCTGAAAGCTGGCTGGGTGACTCTGGGCTGACTGACTCACTTAACAACAGAAATTCTGCTCACGTTTCCTCTCCTTCCTGATGCGGGGCTAGTCGTTGGAAACAGCTTCTTGCCATAAAAGATGCTTAAACTGAATTTGTGACACAATACAAAATTGTTTATTTATTTATTTATTTAGAACAGGTTTTGGATAGAGCATTTTCATATTTATTCGGCTATGTCACTTTATTGATTTCGTTCGATTGGCGATCGGTTTTGGTTGCATCCTCAACTTTTTATTGGCGGGCAGGAAGTATCAGTGACGCAGAGGGCTGTGGAAGGAGAAGAACACATTGAGGTTAGGCACTGCCCGCCATGCCTCCTGGGTCGGTCCCAGGACAGGTAGTCAAGACGAAGAAAGCTTTTCCTAGCTCTCCTTTGTGGGGTTTTAGCAGCAACTCGCTCTGGGTGAGGTCAAGATGGTCCCCGACTCATGGAATATTTTTCCCCCTCTGGATTTATGCAAAAGTAAAGATCTGGGAATAAAATCAACGTCCCTCAAAACTGGCCACTTTAAAATGTGTGGAATTCAACTCCCAGAATTCCTTAGGCAGCATTATGTTTTTCACACTTACAACCACTGCAGCATCCCCAGGGTCACATGATCAATATTCAAGCACTCGGCAACTGATTCCTATTTATTTAGATTTAGATTTAGATTTTATTAGATTTATATACCGCCCTTTCCCGAAGGACTCAGGGCGGTTTACAGGGCATTTTAAAATCACATCAATATAAAATACAAAGTTAAAAGAGAATTAAAAGATTAAATTATCCCTGAAAATAAAACCCCAGTTAAAATTCTCAAAATTTTAAATTCTTAAAATTCTTAAAATTTATGACGGTCACAGTGTCCCGGGATCCTGTGATTCCCCCTTTTGCGACCTTCTGACAAGCAATGTTAACGGGTAATCCGGATTCACTTAAGAATCGTGTTACTAACTTAACAACCGCAGGGATTCACTTAACTGCGACAAAAAAAGTCGTAAAATGGGGCAAAACTCAGTTAGCAACTGTCTCGCTTAGCGACCAAATTTTTTTGGCTCCATTGTGGTTGTAACCCGAGGATGGCCTGTGTTTTATTATCCTCCATTGCCAGTCTGCTGGAATTTCAAAAAATGTTCTGTGTTTTTATCGTAGAGCCGGATTAAAATTGGGGAAGCCAATTTCCGTCCACAGCCATAAATATGCTGATCAATGTCTGCCTTCTGCAGTTCGAGGCGAGGATTCACTGCCACAAGGTATTTGGGGCCCAAAAAAAGTACCAACAAAACACAACACAATACAATACAGGCAGTCCTCAACTTACGACCACAATGGAGGCTGAAATTTCTGTTGCTAAGCAAGACAGTTGTTAAGTGAGTTTTGCTCCATTTTACGACCTTTCTTGCCACAGTTGTTAAGTGAACCACTGCAGTGGTTAAGTGGATCTGGCCCCCATTGACTTCGCTTGTCAGGAGGTCGCAAATAGAGGATCACGTGACCCCGGGACACTGCGACCGTCGTAAATATGGGTCACTTGCCAAGTATCTGAAATTTGAATCTATGACCATAGGGATGGCGCAACGGTCATAAGTGTGAAAAAAACGGTCGTAAGTCCTATTTTTCAGTGCCATCATAACTTTGAATGGCCACTAAATGAAGCGTTGTAAGTGAAGGACTGCCTGCATTTGAGAAACACTGAAACAGGCCGTTTTGATGTCCTGGCCACTGGACAAGCCAAGCTGGCCTGTATTTCAATCGCAGCCAGTTTTGCTTCTTGGCCTTTTATAGGATTATTGAGTTTTCCTAGCGAGCTGAAAAAACCTGGTTACGAGGGAGAAAAACTATGTGGATTCAAGTAGTCCTCGTTTAGTGACTGCAATTGATCCAATGATTCAGTGATTAAGGAATAAAGGGAGAGAGAGAGAGGCTGCAAAGATTACTAATTGCTCTGATTTCCTTTAGATAAATTACTTTGGTACCCGTTTTTATTTTTATTTTCTTCTCCGTTTTGCCCTCTCTGGGCATAGGTTTGTTCTTCCTAAGCCAGGGGTGTCAAACTCGCAACGTCACGTGACCTGTGGCGACGTGTCACGACTTTTTTTTCCATTGCCGGCAATGGGGTGGGCGCGGTTTCCCTATGATGCATCCGGCCCCACGGGCCAGCAGTTTGACACCCCTGTCCCAAGCTGTAGTACATCCTTAAAAAGTACTAACTGCCAGTCAACAGCTACAGTTCTGTGAAATTAATTAGTTGGCTAGAATTCTTCCATCAGCTGGAGCCTGCTGCCTGAAACTGACCGGACCTTAATCAGTTTCTCTGGGAGGGCTTGGATCGTCCCAAATGCCTGCATCGGCTGGGGAATGAATTTTTGTTTGTTTGTTTAATTCCCGGTTATTCCCGTCACATTTGCGAGCAGTCACTGTTCGAATCAAGGGCTGCCTGTATTGCCTTGAATCCTATAAGACAACGATGGCGAACCTTTTCGAGACCGAGTGCCCAAACTGCAACCCAAAACCCACTTATGTATCGTCGGGTGCCGGGTGGGCGTGGCCCATTGGGTGGGTGTGACCTATTGGGTGGGTGTGGCTCAGAGGGTGGGCGTGGCTGTGGTGGTAACGGCAGACTGGGTGAGAATAAAAAGTTCAATCAATCAACTCCACCTTCGCGAGATCTTTGTTTTTCCACGAGAAGTTGAAATTGATTGATTGATTGAACCTTTTTTTTTTTTGCACACGGCGGCGGAGGCCTAAAGCGAAAAGGTTTTATAAAAGCCAGCTGAAGGCCCACGACTGGGGCGATGGCGCGTGTGCCCACAGAGAAGGCTCTGCATGCCACCTGTGGCACGCGCGCTATCAGTTCGCCACCACGGCTGTAAGAGAAAAAGGAACGTCTCCCCGGTTCCATTTTGCTGAAATCTTTCCAGACCCCTTCGGAATTTAATTCCCAGGGCTAAAGAGGGAATTCTGGGAGCTAAAGCTGAACACATCTGCAGGGCGTCTGTCCAAAGAAGAGGATGCTTTAGGACTTCAGAAAAACAAAAAATAAAAACACGAGCCGCGGTTTGCCAGGAAATTTAGCCCGCGATGTGTGCAATTACATTTTTTGCATCCTCCCCAATCTTTCTTTCTTTCTTTCTTTCTTTCTTTCTTTTTCCTCTCTCCGTCTCCCCATTCTCGCTCCTGGCTCTCGCCCTGAGACATACCATCATTGCAGCAAATGCTGGAGGCCGCGCATCGTCCACCCAAACCTCAGGGCACCCAAACAGCCTTGCAGGAAGACGGGAGTAACTTCTCCACGCACTGCAGCCGGACCGCGGCTCCCGTATAGCAGCCATTCTTTCCGTCACAGCAAATGTCAGGCCCGAAGCACTTCCCTATGTTGCCAACGCCGCAAGGGGGACACTAAAAAAAAAGCAGAAATTAAAAGGAAGACGATCGACATCTGGAGGTCTTAGAAGGAAAAGAGAATGAGAAGGAAGACACCGGAGTTCTTCCCCAAGGAAGGAAGGCTGGAAGGATAAATGCACACACCTCGGATCCCAAAGATGCTTTTTTTTATTTTCTTTCAGGAGGCAACTGGACTTGCTTTGTTTTTCTTTGAAGACCTTTCGCTTCTCCTGCAAGGAGCTTCTTCGGCTCTGACTGGATGGTGGGGAAGGGGAGAATTTATACTCCTTGCGGACCTTCTTAGCGAGTCCTTAAAGCTCCCTGGAGGCTTACCTGTGTCCTCAGGGTCACCTGAGTGGTGCAAAGGGGTGTGGAGCCTTTTGGGGACTGCCGAAAGGACTGTGTTGTAGACGGGAGATGGGTGGTGTCGTGTCCCTCCCCCTCCGTTGAGCGAGGGCTATTCAGTTTTGACCTAGAGGTGGCCTCTTTGACCCCTCTCTCAAACCAGCGGCCCTCTCGGTCCAGAACGTGGGCTTTGCTGTCTTCAAAAGAGGGGGCTTTGTTTTCCAAAATGCAGATGGACCGCTGAATCTTATCCCGATGGCTTTCTTTTCCTAAGTCAGGGGTCTTTGTGGACTTCAACTCCCAGAATTCCTCAGCCAGGCACGCTGGCTGAGGAATTCTGGGAGTTGAAGTCCACTCCTCTTAAAGTCCATATCAGGGGTCTTCAAACGTGGCCCTTTGATGACTCGTGGACTTCAACTCCCAGAATTCCTCAGCCAGTCATGCTGGCTGAGGAATTCTGGGAGTTGAACTCCACTCCTCTTAAAATCTCTATCAGGGGTCTTCAAACTTGGCCCTTTGATGACTTGTGGACTTCAACTCCCAGAATTCCTCAGCCAGGCACGCTGGCTGAGGAATTCTGGGAGTTGAAGTCCACTCCTCTTAAAATCTCTATCAGGGGTCTTCAAACTTGGACCTTTGATGACTTGTGGACTTCAACTCCCAGAATTCCTCAGCCAGGCACGCTGGCTGAGGAATTCTGGGAGTTGAAGTCCTCTCCTCTTGAAGTCCATATCAGGGGTCTTCAAACGTGGCCCTTTGATGACTCGTGGACTTCAACTCCCAGAATTCCTCAGCCAGCGCCATCCAAGGGGCAAGTTCAAAGACCCCTGTCCTACGTTGTGCTGTGCCTGCTAGGACGGCACTGTGTCCTCAGGGTCACCTGACTGGTGCAAAGGGGTGAGGAGCCTTCTTGGAACTGCGGAAAGGAAAGTCGGAGCTGAAGAAGCTTCTCGGGTGAGAAGCGAAAGGTCTTCGGAGAAAAACAAGAACGTCCAGTTGCCTCCATGACCCGGGTGACTGAGAATCTCCATAGATAGACAGCTGGGATGTTCTGCCTCCTTACCTGTCTGATTCTGGGCATGGGCAGATGCCTCTTTCCTCCACGGGGGCAGTTCCTGATGTAGCAGGTTGAAGACCAGGTGAGAAGGCAAAAGAGAGACACCGCAAGGATCCCGGCCAACATCTCAGAAAGCTTAGCAAACAGATGCTCCCCCCATCCTGCCTTCTTGCTCTTTGCATCCGACTCCCGGCTGGATCCCCTGCCAGGATCGTTGCTCGGATCAACCATGCAGAGCTGTGTGACCCTCCCTCCATCCTTGCTAGAAGTGGGGGGGAGGGGTCTAGCTGTCCGCCCTGCACAAACTTCCCACCTTTACAATGCTGTAATTGAGCCATCTTTGGCTCGCTTGCCGGGAAGGCAAGCAGGTAGCAAGGGCAGGGAGGTTTTTTTTTTTTTTTAAAAAAAAGAGATCGGACATGCATTTGTCTGAAATGGTATAGGGGGTTGGACTAGATGACCACCTAGGTCCCTTCCCGCTCGGACTATTCTGCTCTTCGGTTCTCTGAAGTTCGTATAACTGACTTTCGACGTAAAGGAGGCAGGACGTTTTGTCCTATATCCAGTAAACTTTACTTTGTACTTACCTTTGATGAGTTAAATTATACAAAATTATAACTTTGGAGTTCCAGGTTCCCTCTTTGCGCAACCGAATGCTTTTGAACAGGAACGTTCCCTGTTATGTATGGGGTTTAATAACACTGCAAGCAATGGCTCTACCGATACCACCAGGTGGCGCTGGGTTGAAACTGCTGCGGCTGGAAGCAGCGGTTTGGCGGGAAAGCCAGGTTTAAATCTATTGGCTGGAAGTGTACCTGGACTCTCGGCGGGAAAGCCAGGTTTAAATCTATTGGCTGGAAGTGTACCTGGACAGGTACAAATAGGGCACAGGTAACCCCTATTTCCCCAGTTCAGTCTACCCTTCAGTAAAGAACGTGTGCTGTATTCATCGCCTGGCGTCCTTCCTGCGTTCCAGAACTCACTACACAATAGTGGCGACGATGGGATGCTGCTTCACCAAGAGCTGAAGTCACGAAGGGACGGCATCTCTTGCTGGAGGAAAGAGGCATCTTCCCCCCACTTCTACAACAACCGGCTAGCTACCACCCTAGAGGTCAACCCAAAGCAGGATCCACAGGACCAGACACAGCATGGCACAGATCGGCCAGATCCAGGCATTCGACATCCGTCACCCCGAGCGATGGGAATCGCACTTGGGACAGGTCGAATTTTACCTACGGGTAAACCGAATCACGGAGGACAGCATGAAGGTGGCGGCCCTGCTCTGCCTCAGCGGGTCCGCTGTGTATGATTTGGCTGTTGGCCTGTGCTCGCTGGACGCCATTGGGAGCGTCTCCTACAGAGACCTCACGGAGAAGCTTAATAAAAACTTCAACCCACGAATGTCTGAACTGGCCTGGTGGTTCCAGTTCAAACAAAGGGCCCAACTGCAGGGTGAGTCAGCGGCGGATTTCATCGCGGGCGTATGGCAGGCCACCCGCCTCTGCAAATTCACAGACCTGATCATCTTCGGGCTACGTGACAAGCGGCTGCGGCAAAAGGTGTTTGCGAGACCCAACCTGACCCTCCAGGAGGTCCAGGATGAGGTTTTGGCCCACAACATGGCTGACAGCGCAGACCAGACCACCCCCCGACCCAGCAGCCCTGGGAGGATCCACCCATCAGGCGATTGCTGCGCACGGCAGAGTGGCGGAGCAGACGAAGAGGCTGAGATTGATGCGGTGCAACGGAGGCCGGAACAACCCCAATTTTGGTGTGGCAAACAGGGAGCCCAGCAGAAACCAACAACATCTAACAAGTGTACCGGCTGTGGCTGCTGCTCAACAAACCCCAAGTGTGCTGGTTGCGGCAGAAACCATGCAAGGGCGGCCTGCAAATTCCGGACGGCCAATTGTCAGGCCTGCGGAAAAACAGGCCACATCTCCTCTGTCTGCCGGAACTGTTCCCGAGATGGCCTGCATGAACTACAGCCCGAGGACGCATTGCAGAAAGGTACCGGGGCCCAACAACAACACATCACTACTAACTTCTTCGAAAGCCGGTGGGCCACAGCCCACACTGGAGTCCACCAGCTGCTCAACCCCAAAATCAAATTAGAGGTCCACTTGCAGGGCATTCCCTGCAAGATGGAGTTTGACTCCAGCTCTGCAGTCTTCATAATCTCGCATGAGACGTTTAAAGTCGTGTGCGGCCGGAGCAAGCAGTGGCCTCAATTGAGGCCTACTAACCTGAAACTAACCGATTTCCAATACGTCCCAGTCAAAATTAAGGGGGAGGCCACCCTGTCGGTGGGGTTCAAGGATTTCCATGGGCACTTGGATGTCCTTGTGGTCAAGGGCCGGAGGACTAGTCTAGTGGGGTTGGACTGGTTTGAGGCCCTGGGCATAGGGATCTCAGGTATCCACCACACCCAGGCCAAGAGCATCGAGTCTGTCTGCAAAACGTTTGCAGATGCATTCGATGGCAAGTTAGGCAGGTACACAGGGCCACCTATCACATTTAAACTTAACCCCAACGTCCAACCAGTAAGAATCAAGCCCCAGAGAATTTCCTTCACTCTCAAACATAAGATTGAGAGCGAACTGGATAAACTAGTCCAGGGGTCAGCAACCAGAAACAGTGAAAGAGCCACTCGGAACCAGTTCCCTCACAAAAGGAAAAACTGGGAGCCGCAAAAAATGTGTTCACATGCACGTGCATCCATGCATGCGCAGAACAGGGTTTGACTGAAGAGTGGAGCCAAGGTGAGATATGCACCTACCCTGCATATTTAAATTGATTGGTTGAACTTTTTTAGTCTCACTTTTTTTTTTTGGACTGCGCATGGCAGAGGACTGCGAGCCACAGGAGACGGCTGAAAGAGCCGCATGTGGTTCCGGAGCCGCGAGATGCAGACCTGTGAACTAGTCAAACAGGGGGTGCTAGAGCCCATACATGGGGGAGAGTGGGAGACCCCGATAGTTACCCCTCTTAAATCAAACAGGGAGGTTAGAATCTGTGCGGATTATAAATGTTCAATTAACTGGGCCCTTAATCCGCACGCTTACCCGGTCCCAACGGTCAGCCACGTTCTTGCTTCCTTCCAAGGCAGCGCCATCTTTGCTAAGCTGGATCTCGCGCAGACGTACCAGCAGCTCCTGGTTACCAGGGAGACGGCAGACGTGCAAACTATAGTAACCCACAAAGGAGCGTTTAGAGTTAACCGTTTACAGTTTGGTGTAATTGTAGCTCCAGGGATCTTTCAGGAGGTGATGGAGAGAACGCTGAAGGGCATCCCTGGGGTATGCCCTTACTTTGACAATGTCCTCATCGCTGGGGACACTGAGGAGGTGCTGGCTGAGAGACTGCAGGCAGTATTAAGCAGGTTCCGCTCTGCAGGGCTCAAACTTAAAAGGGACAAGTGTAGCATTGGAGTGGCAGCCACGGAATTCTTAGGATTCAGGATTGATGCCAAGGGAATTTATCCGGCTGACTCCAAGGTAAGGGCAATTAAAATGGCCCCTACACCCAAGAACAAGGCTGAACTGCAAGCCTTCCTGGGTCTACTTAACTTCTACCACTCATTCCTCCCACAGAAAGCGGCTATAGCTGAGCCTCTGCACAAGCTCCTGGACAAGCAAGCAGTTTGGAGCTGGACCAAGGTCCACGAAAAAAGCTTCAGGGACTTAAAAGACTTGCTGTCCAGTAATTCCACCATGACCCACTTCATAGAGACTAAGCCCATCTGCATTGTGTGCGATGCTTCCCCCTATGGAGTGGGTGCAGTATTGAGTCATTTGGAAGGGAATGGGGATCAAATATCTATTGCCTATTACTCCAGAACACTGTCAGGGGCTGAGAGGAATTACGCCCAAATCGATTAAGAAGCCCTGGCAATAGTGGCTGGAGTCAAAAAGTTTCACGACTACCTGTATGGCAGGGAGTTCACCATACTCACAGACCACAAGCCCCTGCTAGGGTTATTCACTACGGACAGGCAAACCCCCCAAATTCTATCCCCTAGGATGCTCAGGTGGTCCATTTTCCTATCTGCATATAACTGCAATCTGGTGCATAGACCAGGGAAGGATATGGGCCATGCTGACGGACTAAGTAGGTTACCACTAACACACTCAGAACCCGATCTGGCACCTGCAGCACAGATACTGGCCATCCAAGACCTACCAGAATGCCCACTCCATGCAAAGGATATTGTTGCGGAAACAACAGCAGACAAAATCCTGAGCAGGGTCCAGACATGGGTAACAAACGGGTGGCAGGAGAAGAGTCCAGGCCCGGAATTCCAGGCGTATTTCACACGCAGACATGAGTTATCCACTCATAAGGGATGCCTATTGTGGGGTAGCCAGGTAGTAATTCCAGGAAAACTAAGGGACAAGGTCATCCAATCATTGCACAAAGGGCACCCGGGAATAGTGAGGATGAAGGCACTAGTTAGGAGCTACCTTTGGTGGCCTGGGTTAGACAAGGCCATAGAAGAACAGGTAGCTGGGTGCTACACCTGCCAAAGGTCCAGGCCAGAACAGCCTCACGTGCTTGTCCACAAATGGGAAGCAACACACACTCCATGGTCCCGGGTACACATTGATTATGTGGGGCTATTCCAAGGGCAGCTATTCTTAGTAGTGGTAGATAGCCATTCTAAATGGCTAGAGGTACTACCGGTCACTAGCATGACCACGGCAAAGACAATCCAAGTGCTCAGGGGACTCTTTGCCACCCACAGCCTTCCTGACATGTTGGTATCAGATAACGGCCCTCAATTCACTTCTACTAAATTCCAGGCTTTCACGAGGAGCAATGCAATTAGGCACATCACATCCCCGCCCTTTCACCCGGCAACCAATGGACAGGCAGAGCGCATGATGCGCACAACCAAGGACGCGTTGAGTCGCATCATCAGCGGGGACTGGCACCAAAGGTTGGCCCAATTTCTACTTAATCAACACACCACACCCTGCACAGCCACAGGAAAGAGCCCAGCAGAACTGCATTGGGGCAGAAGGCTCATCACAAAGTTGGACAGGCTCCACCCCGACAGAGTGGCTGCAGAGACTGAGCAACCCAACCCCCTGAAAAGAACTATACACAGGCGACTGGGTTTGGGCCAGAAAATATGGGCCTGGACATGTGTGGATTCCGGGTGTGTGTGTGTGGTTGACAGAACTGGGCCCTTGTCCTACATCGTAGGGGTGGAGGGGGGCCGACAGATCAGAAGACACATCGATCACGTCAGGAGATGAGCTCCTGAAAGACCACGGGACAGCAACCAACAGGTGGGCCACCATTCAGCACCCACGAATCTGCGCGACTAACCCGACTCAGAGGAGGACTGCATGGACCCAGAACTGTTGTCAGAAAGACCTCTGGCCCAGTCAACAACAGGCTCAGGATTGTTCAGACAACCCGGCCACAGGAACAGACTCTGGGACGGGTCCACCAGGCGTGCCCAGAACCGACCTACACACTGACTCTGCTGCTCAAGACAGGGGGGAACCCCTGAGACGGTCAGTCCAGACTCATAGGCCACCTGCCTATCTCACAGACTATGGGCGGGCATGAGGGTGACCGAAAGGTTACTTATAACCTGTATCCTGTACATAGTTAATGTGGCATGTGTTATATGTTGGATGGTATTGTCTGTTCTTAAGGGGGAAGGGGTGTTATGTATGGGGTTTAATAACACTGCAAGCAACGGCTCTACCAATACCACCAGGTGGTGCTGGGTCGAAACTGCTGCGGCTGGGAGCAGCATTTCGGCGGGAAAGCCAGGTTTGAATCTATTGGTTGGAAGTGTACCTGTTGTTGTTGTTAGCTGCGAAGTCGTGTCCGACTCATCGTGACCCTATGGACAACGTTCCTCTAGGCCTTCCTGTCCTCTATCATCTTCTGGAGTCCATTTAAGCTCACGCCTCCTGCTTCAGTGACTCCATCCAGCCACCTCATTCTCTGTTGTCCCCTTCTTTTATTGCCCTCAATCTTTCCCAGCATGAGGCTCTTCTCCAGTGAGTCCTTCCTTCTCATTAGGTGGCCAAAGGATTTGAGTTTCAACTTCAGGATCTGGCCTTCTAAAGAGCAGTCAGGGTGGATCTCCTCTAGGACTGACCGGTTTGATCGCCTTGCAGTCCAAGGGACTCGCAGGAGTCTTCTCCAGCACCATAGTTCAAAGGCCTCAATTCTTTGGCGCTCAGCCTTTTTTATGGTCCAGCTTTCACTTCCATACATTGCAACTGGGAAGACCATAGCCTTGACTATACGCACTTTTGTTGACAGGGTGATGTCTCTGCTTTTTAATAATAATAATAAACCTTTATTGTCAAAGTACAACATGTGTACATTGAGATTAGCTGAGCCTCCCACCGTGCTCTCTCCCCCCACACACAGTGACAACAAACCCTCCATCCTACCACACCATGTGAGCCAACTACACCACACACCGGCCTCCCAAGTCAATTCTGCATATGTTCACAGAGATTATGTCCCATTTAAAAGCCTAACAGCCCACGGATAAAAGCTATTTTTCAGCCTGTTGGTACGGCTGGCTATATTCTTATATCTCCTACCAGATGGTAGGAGAGTAAAGAGATACCGTCCAGGGTGTGAGTCATCCCTGAGAATCTTCCTCACTCTTCCAAGGCAACGAGCCCTGGCGATGTCATCCAGTGGTGTCAGGGAACAGCCCACAATGTCTTGTGCTGTGCTCACTACCCTCTGTAATACTTTCCTGTCTGCGGCTGTCAGACCAGCATACCAAACCACAATACCGTACGAGAGGACGCTCTCTATAGTAGACCGGTAAAAGAGGGTCATTAGCTGTTGTTCTACCCTGTTCTTCCGCAAGACCCTAAGAAAGTGAAGCCTCTGTTGGGCCTTTCTAGCCACCTGGGTTGTGTTAACTTTCCAGGTCAGATCTTCACAGAGGTAGACTCCCAGAAATTTAAAGGAGGAAACTCTCTCTACACAGTCCTCCCCGATGTAAAGTGGGGCAGGTTCCTCCTTTTTTCTCCGGAAGTCTAACACCAACTCTTTCGTCTTGCCGATGTTTAGGTGCAAGTTGTTGTTACTACACTATATGGATAGTTTTTGTACCTCCGCCCTATATGCTGTCTCATCCCCATCTGTAATAAGACCCACCAGAGGGTGCTGTCTAGATTTGCCATGGCTTTCCTCCCAAGGAGCAAGCGTCTTTTAATTTCTTGGCTACAGTCCCCATCTGCAGTGATCTTGGAGCCCAGGAAAATAAAATCTGTCACTACCTCCATTTCTTCCCCATCTATTTGGCAGGAGTGTACCTGAACAGGTACAAATACAGTAGGGCACAGGTAACCTTATTTTCCCAGTACAGTCTTTACAATCAAATAAAGAGCTGCTTGCTGTACTCATCTCCCTGGTGTCCTTCCTGCGCTCCAGAACCCACTACACAATACTACCTGTCGGATTTCTGCATCAGGAATGGACCTCTTCCCTCCTCAGGGGCAGTTCTGGACGTAGCAGGCTGAAGACAAGGCAAGAAGGCAAAAGAGAGACACGGCTAGGATCCCGGCAGGCATCTTGGAAAATGTGCCAAACAGGTGCTCCACCTGCCCTGCCATCTTGCTGTTTGCACCTGATTCCTGCCTATTAATGTTGCTTGGATCAATGATGCAGAGCTGTGTGACCCTCCCTCCATCCTTGCTAGAGGTGGGGGGAGGGCCTGGCTTCCTGCCTACACAGGCCTCCCACCCTTACGATGCCGTAACTGTGTGATTGCTGGTTTGCTGCAGGGAAGGCCAGCAGCTAGCAAGGGATGGAAGTTCTCTTTCACCTGCCCTCCTGGCTCCTCCATGAGCTGTGGTAGATTGTGGGGTGGAGAAGCGAGTGTGGGGGAAAGGTAGGGATAAGTGTGTGAGAAAAGGTTGAGGACAGAGTAGGAAGGGGGGAGAGAGAGAGATGGAGAGAAAGGGAAGGAGGCAGGGTACCCAGTGAATCAAACATGGGCCAGCTGTGTGCTGCAGCTACAAAAAAAGCCAACGCAGTCCTAGGCTGCATTAACAGAGGGATAAAATTAAGATCAAATGAACTCTTAGTACCACCTTACAAGGGCTTGGTAAGGCCACACTTGGAGTTTTGCATCCAGTTTTGGTCACCACGATGTAAAAGAGGCGTTGAGACTCTAGAAAGTGTGCAGAGAAGAGCAACAAAGATGATCAGGGGACTGGAGGTTAAGACATACAAGGAACGGTTGCCGGAATTGGGTATGTCCAGTTGAATGAAGAGAAGGACGAGGGGGGACAGGATAGCAGTCTTCCAGTGTCTCAGGGGCTGCCCCAAAGAAGAGGGAGTCAAGCAAAGCACCCGAAGGCAGGACAAGAAGCAACGGATAGAAACTGACCAAGGAGAGAAGCAAGGTATAAGTAAGGAGGAATTTCCTGAAATTAAGACCAATTAACCAGTGGAAAGTTTATCCTCCAGAAGTTGTGGGTACCCCAACGCTGGAGGTTTCTACAGAAGAGATTGAACAATGATTTGTCTGAAATGGTCTAGGGTCTCCTGCTTGAGCAGCGGGTTGGACTAGAAGACCTCCGAGGTCCCTTCTGTGATTCTGCTATTCATTCTGTTAAGTTCATTTAACTGACTTCCTATCTACAGTAATGGAGGCAAGCTATTTTGTCCAATCCAGTAATCTTTACTTTGTACTTACCTTTGATGAGTTAAACTACAAAATATTATAACTTTGGAGTTCCAGGTTCCCTCTCTGCATGACAGAATAGCTTTCGAACTTGAACGTTCCCAATAAATCCTAATCAAATGATCTTCCTGTCCCGGGTTGCTTAATAGCGCATGCCAGGGCAGGAGGCAAGGTGCAGATTTGGGCAACAATTTCTCCTCACCGGCTCCTTCCCTTCCCTGCCCCATTAGCTTTGCTACTAGCCCCCTGCCTTCCTTGACCCCCATGAGCTCCGCTCGATTCCTCTGGCTCGCCCCTTGCCTTATATGTCCCCCCCATTTGCTCCGCTCTGTTTCTCCAGGCTGGTCCCTTGCCTTCCATGATCCCAGGAGCTCCGTTAGATTTCTTCTGACACAAATCAACAGACACCAAAGAACAGAATAACCTAGTTGGAAGGGACCTTGGAGGTCTTCTAGTCCACCCCCCCCGCTCAAGCAGGAGAAACTATACCATCTCAGACAAGTGGATGTCCAACCTCTTCTTAAAAACCTCCAGTGATGGAGCACCCACAATGTCTAGTGGCAGGCCGTTCCACTGAGTAATTGTTCTACCAGTTAGGAAATTCCAGGTTGTGAGTCAGCGGCGGATTTCATCGTGGGCGTACGGCAGGCCACCTGCCTCTGCAAATTCACAGACCTGGACGAGAGGCTACACGACCAGATCATCTTCGGCCTACGTGACAAGTCGCTGCGGCAAAAGTTGTTCATGAGACCCAAACTGACCCTCCAGGAGGTCCAAGACAAGGTTTTGGCCCACAACATGGCTGACGGCGCAGACCAGACCACCCCCCGACCCAGCAGCCCTGGAGGATCCATCCATCAGGCGATTGCTGCGCACGGCAGAGCGGCGGAGCGGACAAAGAGACCGAGATTGATGCAGTGCAACGGAGGCCGGAAAAACCCCAATTTCAGTGCGGCAAACAGGGAGCCCAGCAGAAACCAACAACATCTAACAAGTGTACCGGCTGTGGCTGCGGTGCAACAAACCCCAAGTGTGCTGGTTGCAGCAGAAACCATGCGAGGGCAGCCTGCAAATTTTGGACGGCCAATTGTCAGGCCTGCGGAAAAACAGGCCACATCTCCTCTGTCTGCTGGAACCGTTCCCGAGATGGCCTGCATGAACTACAGCCCGAGGACGCATTGCAGAAAGGTACCGGGGCCCAACAACAACACATCACTACTAACTTCTTCAAAAGCCGGTGGGCCGCAGCCCATACTGGAGTCCACCAGCTGCTCAACCCCAAAATCAAATTAGAGGTTCACTTGCAGGGCATTCCTTGCAAGATGGAGTTTGACTCCAGCTCTGCAGTCTTCATAATCTCGCATGAGACGTTTAAAGTCGTGTGCGGCCGGAGCAAGCAGTGGCCTCAATTGAGGCCTACTAACCTGAAACTAACCGACTTCCAACACGCCCCAGTCAAAATTAAGGGGGAGGCCACCCTGTCGGCGGGGTTCAAGGATTTCCATGGTCACTTGGATGTCCTCATGGTCGAGGGCCGGAGGACTAGTCTAATGGGGTTGGACTGGTTTGAGGCCCTGGGCATAGGGATCTCAGGTATCCACCACACCCAGGCCAAGAGCATCGAGTCCGTCTGCAAAACATTTGCAGACGTATTCGATGGCAAGTTAGGCAGGTACACCGGGCCACCTATCACATTTAAACTTAACCCCAACGTCCTACCAGTAAGAATCAAGCCCCGGAGAATTCCCTTCGCTCTCAAACATAAGATTGAGAGCGAACTGGATAAACTAGTCAAACAGGGGGTGCTAGAGCCCGTAGATGGGGGAGAGTGGGAGACCCCCGATAGTTACCCCTCTTAAATCAAACGGGGAGGTTAGAATCTGCATGGATTATATATGTTCGATTAACCGGGCCCTTAATCCGCACGCTTACCCGGTCCCAACGGTCAGCCACGTTCTTGCTTCCCTCCAAGGCGGCGCCATCTTTGCTAAGCTAGATCTCGCGCAGGCGTACCAGCAGCTCCTGGTTACCAGGGAGACGGCAGACGTGCAAACTATAGTAACCCACAAAGGAGCATTTAGAGTTAACCGTTTACAGTTTGGTGTAATTGTAGCTCCAGGGATCTTTCAGGAGGTGATGGAGAGAACGCTGAAGGGCATCCCTGGGGTATGCCCTTACTTTGACAATGTCCTTGTCGCTGGGGACACTGAGGAGGTGCTGGCTGAGAGACTGCAGGCAGTATTAAGCAGGTTCCGCTCTGCAGGGCTCAAACTTATAAGGGACAAGTGTAGCATTGGAGTAGCAGCCACGGAATTCTTAGGATTCAGGATTGATGCCAAGGGAATTTATCCGGCTGACTCCAAGGTAAGGGCAATTAAAATGGCCCCTACACCCAAGAACAAGGCTGAACTGCAAGCCTTCCTGGGTCTACTTAACTTCTACCACTCATTCCTCCCACAGAAAGTGGCTATAGCCGAGCCTCTGCACAAGCTCCTGGACAAGCAAGCAGTTTGGAGCTGGACCAAGGTCCACGAAAAAAGCTTCAGGGACTTAAAAGACTTGCTGTCCAGTAATTCCACCATGACCCACTTCATAGAGACTAAGCCCATCTGCATTGTGTGCGATGCTTCCCCCTATGGAGTGGGTGTAGTATTGAGTCATTTGGAAGGGAATGGGGATCAAATATCTATTGCCTATTACTCCAGAACACTGTCAGGGGCTGAGAGGAATTACGCCCAAATCGATTAAGAAGCCCTGGCAATAGTGGCTGGAGTCAAAAAGTTTCACGACTACCTGTATGGCAGGGAGTTCACCATATTCACAGACCACAAGCCCCTGCTAGGGTTATTCACGACGGACGGGCAAACCCCCCAAATTCTATCCCCTAGGATGCTCAGGTGGTCCATTTTCCTATCTGCATATAACTGCAATCTGGTGCATAGACCAGGGAAGGATATGGGCCATGCTGACGGACTAAGTAGGTTACCACTAACACACTCAGAACCCGATCTGGCACCTGCAGCACAGATACTGGCCATCCAAGACCTACCAGAATGCCCACTCCATGCAAAGGATATTGTTGCGGAAACAACAGCAGACAAAATCCTGAGCAGGGTCCAGACATGGGTAACAAACGGGTGGCAGGAGAAGAGTCCAGGCCCGGAATTCCAGGCGTATTTCACACGCAGACATGAGTTATCCACTCATAAGGGATGCCTATTGTGGGGTAGCCAGGTAGTAATTCCAGGAAAACTAAGGGACAAGGTCATCCAATCATTGCACAAAGGGCACCCGGGAATAGTGAGGATGAAGGCACTAGTTAGGAGCTACCTTTGGTGGCCTGGGTTAGACAAGGCCATAGAAGAACAGGTAGCTGGGTGCTACACCTGCCAAAGGTCCAGGCCAGAACAGCCTCACGTGCTTGTCCACAAATGGGAAGCAACACACACTCCATGGTCCCGGGTACACATTGATTATGTGGGGCTATTCCAAGGGCAGCTATTCTTAGTAGTGATAGATAGCCATTCTAAATGGCTAGAGGTAGTACCGGTCACTAGCATGACCACGGCAAAGACAATCCAAGTGCTCAGGGGACTCTTTGCCACATACGGCCTTCCTGACATGTTGGTATCAGATAACGGCCCTCAATTCACTTCTACTGAATTCCAGGCTTTCACGAGGAGCAACGCAATTAGGCACGTCACATCCGCACCCTTCCACCCGGCAACCAATGGACAGGCAGAGCGCATGGTGCGCACAACCAAAGACACGTTGAGTCGCATCATCAGCGGGGACTGGCACCAAAGGTTGGCCCAATTTCTACTTAATCAACACACCACACCCTGCACAGCCACAGGAAAGAGCCCAGCAAAACTGCGTTGGGGCAGAAGGCTCATCACAAAGTTGGACAGGCTCCACCCCGACAGAGTGGCTGCAGAGACTGAGCAACCCAACCTCCCGAAGAGAACTACACACAGGCGACTGGGTTTGGGCCAGAAACTATGGGCCTGGACATGTGTGGATTCCGGGTGTGTGTGTGTGTGGTTGACAGAACTGGGCCCTTGTCCTACATCGTAGGGGTGGAGGGGGGCCGACAGATCAGAAGACACATCGATCAGGTCAGAAGACCAGCTCCTGAAAGACCATGGGACAGTAACCAACAGGTGGGCCACCATTCAGCACCCATGAATCTGCACGACCAACCCGACTCAGAGGAGGACTGCATTGACCCAGAACTGTTGTCAGAAAGACCTGTCTGGCCCAGTCAACAACAGGCTCAGGATCGTTCAGACAACCCGGCCACAGGAACAGACTCTGGGACGGGTCCACCAGGCGCACCCAGAACCGACCTACACACTGACTCTGCTGCTCAAGACAGGGGGGAACCCCTGAGACGGTCAGCCCGGACTCATAGGCCACCTGCCTATCTCACAGACTATGGGCGGGCATGAGGGCGACCGAAAGGTTACTTATAACCTGTATCCTGTACATAGTTAATGTGGCATGTGTTATATGTTGGATGGTATTGTCTGTTCTTAAGGGGGAAGGGGTGTTATGTATGGGGTTTAATAACACTGCAAGCAACGGCTCTACCGATACCACCAGGTGGCGCTGGGCCAAAACTGCTGCGGCCGGGAGCAGCGTTTCGGCGGGAAAGCCAGGTTTAAATTTATTGGCTGGAAGTGTACCTGGACTCTCGGCGGGAAAACCAGGTTTGAATCTATTGGTTGGAAGTGTACCTGGACAGGTACAAATACAGTACGGCACAGGTAACCCTATTTTCCCAGTTCAGTCTTTACTACCAAATAAAGAGCTGCTTTTTAAAAAAATCCCATTTATATCCCACCCTTCTCCGAAGACTCAGGACGGCTTACAATCTAAGCACAAATTAAATGTGCTTAGCAATAGCCTTCATTCTATGTATATGCCTGTTTATTAGGGCTTTCGCTGCCCCCCCCCCCAAGCGGTATTATTACAAAGTCAGCTTATTGCCCCCAACAATCTGGGTCCTTATTTTACCTACCTCGGAAGGATGGAAGGCTGAGTCAACCTTGAGCGTGGTGGGATGCGAACCTGCACTAATTGCTTGCTGTACTGATCTGCCTGGCCTCCTTCCTGTGCTCAATACTACCTGTTGGATTTCTACATCGGGAATGGACCTCTTCCCTCCTCGTGGGCAGTTCTTGATGTAGCAGGCTGAAGACAAGGCGAGAAGGCAAAAGAGAGACACGGCTAGGATCCCGGCAGGCATCTTGGAAAATGTGCCAAACAGGTGCTCCACCTGCCCTGCCATCTTGCTGTTTGCACCTGATTCCTGCCTATTTATGTTGCTTGGATCAATGATGCAAAGCTGTGTGACCCTCCCTCCATCCTTGCTAGAGGTGGGGGGAGGGCCTGGCTTCCTGCCTACACAGGCCTCCCACCCTTACGATGCCGTAACTGTGTGATTGCTGGTTTGCTGCAGGGAAGGCCAGCAGCTAGCAAGGGATGGAAGTTCTCTTTCACCTGCCCTGCTGGCTCCTCCATGAGCTCTGGTAGATTGTGGGGTGGAGAAGCGAGTGTGGGGGAAAGGTAGGGATAAGTGTGTGAGAAACGTTTGAGGACAGAGTAGGAAGGGAAAAGAGAGAGAGATGGAGAGAAAGGGAAGGAGGCAAGGTACCCAATGAATCAAACATGGGCCAGCCGTGTGCTGCAGCTACAAAAAAGGCCAACGCAGTCCTAGGCTGCATTAACAGAGGGATAAAATTAAGATCAAATGAACTCTTAGTACCACCTTACAAGGCCTTGGTAAGGCCACACTTGGAGTTTTGCATCCAGTTTTGGTCACCACGATGTAAAAGAGGCGTTGAGACTTTAGAAAGTGTGCAGAGAAGAGCCACAAAGATGATCAGGGGACTGGAGGCTAAGACATACAAGGAATGGTCCAGTTTAATGAAAAGAAGGACGAGGGGGGACAGGATAGCAGTCTTCCAGTATGTCAGGGGCTGCCCCAAAGAAGAGGCAGTCAAGCTCTTCTGCAAAACACCTGAAGGCAGGAGAAGAAGCAACGGATGGAAACTGACCAAGCAGAGAAGCAACCTAGAAGTGAGGAGGAATTTCCTAAAATTAAGAACAATTGACCAGTGGAAAGTTTAGCCTCCAGAAGTTGTGGGTACCCCAACACTGGGCGTTTTTACAGAAGAGATTGAATACTGATTTGTCTCAAATGGTCTAGCGTCTCCTGCTTGACCAGGGGGTTGGACTAGAAGACCTCCGAGGTCCCTTCTATGATTGTGCTATTCAGTTCATTCTGTTAAGTTCATTTAACTGACTTCCTATCTACAGCGAGATATTTTGTCCAATCCAGTAAGCTTTACTTTGTACTTACCTTTGATGAGTTAAACTACAAAATATTATAATTTTGGAGTTCCAGGTTCCCTCGTTGCATGACAGAATAACTTTCGAATGGGAACGTTCCCAATAAATCCTAATCAAATGATCTTCCTGTCCCAGATTGCTTAATAGTGCATGCCGGGGCAGGAGGTGAGGTGCAGATTTGGGCAACAATTTCTCCTCGCCAGCCCCTTCCCTTCCCTTCCCCATTAGCTTTGCTACTAGCCCCCTGTCTTCCTTGACCCCCATTATGAATGATAGGGGTGGTAGGGCTAAGGGTATTTTATCACCCGGTTGTCAGTCCAGGCCGGAGATGGTTCCCGGCGAGACGAGCTTGGGGTTAGGGATTTCTGGTTCCTCCAGTTGTGGGGTGGGGTTTCAAATCCCCACGACGATTGGGAATGGTAGCAGGTGGTTGCACGGAGGGCCGTATCAACATCTGGGATCACGCCCCCGCTGTCTTCAAGCGGCGGCATGCTCCGACCCTCTCCAGGCTGGTCCCTTGCCTTCCATGATCCCAGGAGCTCCGCTAGATTTCTTCTGACACAAATCAACAGACACAAAAGAACAGAATAACCTAGTTGGAAGGGACCTTGGAGGTTTTCTGGTGTAACCCTAACCCTGGTCTACCATCTCAGACAAGTGGCTGTCCAATCTCTTCTTAAAAACCTCCAGTGATGGAGCAGGCCATTCCACTGAGTAATTGTTCTTTCAGTTAGGAAATTTCTCTTTAGTTCCAGGTTGTTTGTCTCCTTGATTAAAAAGGTAAAGGTTCCGCCGCACATGCATGCTAGTCGTTTCCAACTCTAGGGTCTGGTGCTCATGGTTTCAAAGCTGAAGAGCCAGCTTTTGTCCGAGGATGTCTCCATGGTCATGTGGCTGGCATGACTAGACGCCAAAGGCGCAGGGAACACTGTTCCCTTCCCACCGTAATGGTCCCTATTTTTCTACTTGCATTTTTACGTCCTTTCGAACTGCTAGGTTGGCAGAAGCTGGGACGAGTAACAGGTGCTCACTCTGTTACGCGGCACTCGGGATTCGATGTGCCAAACTGCCAATCTTCTGATTGACAAGCTCAGCGTCCTAATCCACTGAGCCACTGTGTCCCTTGGTCTCCTTGATTAGTTTCCATCTATTTTTGCTAAACTTCATTTAGCACAGGCCTATCAGCAATTGCCGGTTGACGAGGCCCCAGCCCCGGCTCAGATGATCGATCGTCACTCACAGGGGGGCTTTCAAAGTAAAACGCTTACAGTTTGGAGTCAATGTGTTGCCCCAGGCATTTTCCACGGAATAATGGAACACACACTTGGCTTAGGTCCAGGATACTACAGGACCGTCTGCTGCCAGGAACGACTTCCCTCCGGCCTGTGCGCTCACACAGAGAGGGTCTCCTCAGGGTGCCGTCGGCTAGACAGGGTCAGCTGGCGACTCCCAGGGGGAGGGCCTTCTCTGTTGGGGCGCCTGCCCTTTGGAATCAGCTCCCCCGAGAACTTCGGATGTCCCCAGATCTCCGGTCTTTTCGTCGCGACCTAAAGACGTATCTTTTCCAACTGGCCGACCTGGACTGAGGATGGGTTTTTAAAATATTGTTTTAAGTTTATTGCTTTTAGTAATTAATTATGGGGCTTTGTAATTTAATTCTTTTTTAATATTTGTATTACTGTTTTTTTATAGCTGTTTTATTGTTGTGAGCCGCCCTGAGTCCTTCGGGAGATAGGGCGGCACATAAGTCCCATAAATAAATAAATAAATAAATAAATAAATAAATAAATAAATAAATAAATAAATAAATAAATAAATAAATAAATAAATAAATACACACACACATACATACATACATACATGCATACATACATACATACATACATACTTAAGGGCATTCAGGGCGTCTGCCCTTATTTTGATGACGTTCTTATTGCTGGGGAATCCCCAGAAGTGTTAGCCAGCAGGCTCAGAGCTGTTTTACAGAGGCTTCGTGAAGCAGGCCTCAAATTAAAAAAGAGCAAGTGAACTATTGGGGTTCCTTCAACAGAATTCCTGGGATTCCGAATTGATGCTAACGGCATTCAACCTGCTGAATCTAAAGTGAAGGCCATTAAAATGGCTCCTAGGCCCAAATCCAAAGGGGAGCTGAATCTAAAGTGAAAGCCATTAAAATGGCTCCTAGGCCCAAATCCAAAGGGGAGCTGAATCTAAAGTGAAGGCCATTAAAATGGCTCCTAGGCCCAAATCCAAAGGGGAGCTGAATCTAAAGTGAAGGCCATTAAAATGGCTCCTAGGCCCAAATCCAAAGGGGAGCTGAATCTAAAGTGAAGGCCATTAAAATGGCTCCTAGGCCCAAATCCAAAGGGGAGCTACAAGCATTCTTGGGTCTCCTTAACTTCTATCACACCTTTCCATCTCATAAGGCAGCATTAGCAGAGCCTTTGCACAGGCTTATAGATAAGAAAGCTCCATGGAAATTGTAGTGTATGCTGGCATAGCATACACGTGTGACAGCTGAATAAGGAGGCGCGGAGCTGGACAGCTCCATGCAGGAACAGCATTCGGCGGGAAAGCCGGATTTAAAGGGATTGGCTGCCCAGCCGGCAGGAAACCTGAGTTTAAACCTATTGGCCAGGCATTCACCTGGTCAGGTATAAAATAAGGCAGGTAACCTTTGTTCCTCAGTTCTGGACCATGTTTCCTCCTAATAAAGTCGTTGCACGCCTGAAGTCTGAGTCTCTCTGATCCTCGAACCCGACACAACAGAAATGGACTAATTTACATGAAAAAAGTTTGCAGGACTTAAAAGCACTTTTGTTTGAAAAGTCCACTGTAACTCATTACAAAGAGTCTAAACCAGTATGTCTTGCATGTGATGCATCTCCCTGTGGGGTGGGGGCAGTTTTATGTCACGTAGAAAAAAATGGAACACAGGTTCCTATAACATTTTACTCAAGGATGTTGTCCTCTGCTGAGCGCAACTATGCTCAGATTGACAAAGAGGCCCTAGCCATTGTTGCTGGAATTAAAAAATTCCATGATTATTTATATGGCAGGGACTTCACGGTCTTTACAGACCACAAGCCACTGTTGGGACTTGTGAAAACAGACAAACAAACCCCCCACATACTGTCCCCAAGAATGTTGAGATGGTCTATTTTAATTTCTGCATACAATTTTAAATTGATTCATAAACCAGGCAAAGAAATGGGCCATGCTGATGGCCTCAGCAGACTACCACTGCCACTAATGGAACCAGATCCAGCTCCTGCTGCCAGAATTCTGTCCATACAGGACCTGCCTGAATTTCCCCTCCATGCTGGGGACATTGCTGCTGAAACTGCCACAGATAAAATACTTAGTAGAGTATTGTCATGGGTATACATGGGCTGGTTGGATAAAAGCCCAGGTTCTGAATTTCAAAACTATTATATAGGAAGGTATGAGTTATCTGCCCACAAGGGGTGCATTTTATGGGGAAACAGAGTCATAATTCCTTCTTCCCTAAGAGACAGGGTCTTACAATCATTGCATGAAGGCCATCCAGGCATTGTCAGAATGAAAGCTTTAGCAAGAAGCTACCTTTGGTTGCCCGGCCTTGACAAGGACATTGAGGCACAAGTCCATGGTTGTTATACATGCCAGCAATCTAGGCCTGAAATGCCACAGGCTCCAGTTCACAGGTGGGAGGAAACGCACACTCCCTGTTAGGCGTATGGTGATAGCCTACAATGTTGGGTTGAAAATATATTAACCTTGATGTTGTGACTTTAAGATGTTAATTGGCCAATGGGTGTGTAAGTGTTCTCATGGCCATAAGAGGACGCTAGGAATGCAGCTTCTCTCTCTCTGAATTCACTGCTCTCTACTATTACTGTTTTTGCTCTGTTTTGCTGTACTATTGGTTTACGACTGTGATAAACCTGAACAACTGTGTATTGACCTCTGGACCGGTAAGAAGACTTTGTATTTGGATTGCTACTTGGACTGTTACTATTGTGTATGACCTGGACTGTTTATTTTTGACCATGCATTTTTGTTCTTACACCACCTCAAAGTAAAATACTTTTTGCTTTTACAACTCAGTGTACTCTTGTGGTTACTGTGTGACTCTTACTGCTCTCAGTACCCTTCCTTGTCTGTGCAACTCCTTGGTAGCACAAGGAGACCTCTGCACAACAATCCTTAACACTCCCTGGTCTAGAATTCACATAGACTACGCTGGGCCCTTTCAGGGCCAGCTCTTTCTCATAGTGGTTGACAGCCACTCCAAATGGCTGGACGTAATTCCAGTCCCTAACATGATTACTGCTAGGACCATCCAGGTGCTGAGAAAACTCTTTGCTGCACATGGGTTGCCAGATGTCTTAGTTTCAGACAATGGGGCCCAATTCACTGCTGCTGAATTTCAGGCCTTCCTTAGAGCAAATCTCATCAGACATGCAATGTCTGCGCCCTTTCATCCATCTTCTAATGGTCAGGCTGAACGCATGGTGAGGACTGTTAGGCATATGGTGTTAGCCTACAATGTTGGGTTGAAAATATATTAACCATAATGCTATGTCTTTAAGAAGTTAATTGGCCAATGGGTGTGTAAGTGTTCTCATGGCCATAAGAGGAAGCTAGGAACGTAGCTTCTTTCTCTCTCTGAATTCACTGATCTCTACTGTTACTGTTTTTGCTCTGCTGTTGGTTTACTACTGTTGTAACTTGAACTGTGTATTTGACCTCTGGACCGGTAAGAAGATTTTGTAGCTTGGACTGTTGCTATTGTTTATGACTTGGACTGTTTATTTTTTGACTGTGCATTTTTGTTCTTACACCACCTCAAAAGTAAACTACTTTTTGTTTTTATAACTCAGTGTATTCCTGTGTGTGACTTTTTACTACTCTCAGTACCATTCCTTGTCTGTGCAACTCTTTGGTAGCACAAGGAGACCTGTGCACAATAAATTCCTTAACAAGGACAACGAAGGAATCACTCAAGCGCATTGTAACAGGTGACTGGCATCACAGATTGGCAGATATTCTACTCTGCCAGCACTCTACGCCCTGCACTGCTACAGGCAAAAGTCCTGCAGAACTGTGTTGGGGGAGGCGATTGATCATTAAACTGGACAGGTTGCATCCAGATAGAGTGGCAGCAGAAGCCTCTTGACCAAAACCCCCTAGGGGGCTGCAAATGGGCGATTGGGTTTGGGCCAGGAACTATGGTCGTGGGAATCTGTGGGTTCCTGGGGAAATTACCAAAGCATCTGGGCCCCTGTCTTATGAAGTGGAGCTGGAGGGAGGGCTAGTTGTCAGATGCCACATTGATCAATGGTTTCCAGAACGGCCACTAAGTGAGGACTGCATCATAAGTCCCTCCCAAGGTCCTCAAACGTGCAGCCAAGCTAGTCCTCAATTGGACTCTCAGAACTTTTCCTTCATAACCAATGAGGAACCAGATGGAGAAGTGGGGAGTCCAGGAATGCAACCTGGATCCCCTGAAGGAGCAAGCCAACCGGACTTCAGCAACCGCTGTGCCTACTCTGCTGATCAGTCTGACTCTGGGGTGGGCCAACCTGGAGAGGCCAGCCAGAGTGCATCGAATCCCCTTGACTCAGGAGCAACAAGGGACATGGGTCTACCCAGCCCACTAGGTAAGCCGGTCGACCACAAAGTGACTGGAACTCTGAGACGTTCCACTAGGGCACACAAGCCTCCTTCATATCTTGCTGATTACGTGGTAAAATAAAGATCTATAATGTTGCTGTATTGCAACTTGCCACTGTACTACAGAAACTGGGAGTTATGATGTTAACTGTCTAGTATGCTGTCAATGAAGCCTATTCATTCAGATGCTGTAAGTTAACCTTGTAACCTATATGGGTTTATTTTGTATTACTATTATTTAGGATTGTTTTGATAATGAATCTTGATAATTGTATTAAGACTAAATTGTGTTACAATATTGTCTGATCTAAGAGGGGAGGGGTGTTATGTATTGGGCTCAATGGTAATACCACTTGGGTTGCTGGAGCAGCTAACGGCTCTCCAGCAACCCAGACTACAAGTCTCCAGTGCTGCTATTGGCTATCTCCAGGCAGCAATGGTTGCTTCAAACCTACTGGCTGCCGCCTAGGGGCTAGACTATATATTGCGGCTAGTTACAGCCCAATTCTCAGTTCAGATCTTGCAAGCAATAACCCATGAGTTTTCCTGAACTCACTTGCCTCGTCTTCATTCCTGTGCCAAAGAACCCGCTACACAACACTGCTGTTCAGTTTATTCTGTTAAGTTCATTTAACTGACAGTAATGGAGGCAAGATGTTTTGTCCAATCCAGTAAACTTTACTTTGTACTTACCTTTGATGTATTAAAGTACAAAATATTATAACTTTGGAGTTCCAGGTTCCCTCGTTGCATGACAGAATAACTGTTGGGAACGTTCCCAATAAATCCTAATCAAATGATCTTACTGTCCCGGGTTGCTTAATAGTGCGTGCGGGGGCAGGAGGTGAGGTGCAGATTTGGGCAATAATTTCTGCTTGCTGGACCCTTCCCTTCCCTGCCCCATTAGCTTTGCTACTAGCCCCCTGCCTTCCTTGACCCCCATTAGCTCCGCTCGATTCCTCTAGCTGGTCCCTTGCCTTCTATGTCCCCCCATTTGCTCCGCTCTGTTTCTCCAGGCTGGTCCCTTGCCTTCCATGATCCCAGGAGCTCCGCTAGATTTCTTCTGACACAAATCAACAGACACCAAAGAACAGAATAACCTAGTTGAAAGGGACCTTGGAGGTCTTCTAGTCCACCACCACCCCGCTCAAGCAGGAGAACCTATACCATCTCAGACAAGTGGATGTCCAACCTCTTCTTAAAAACCTCCAGTGATGGAGCACCCACAACGTCTAGTGGCAGGCCATTCCACTGAGTAATTGTTCTTCCAGTTAGGAAATTTCTCCTTAGTTCCAGGTTGTTTGTCTCCTTCATTAGTTTCCATCTATTGCTTCTTCTCCTGCCTTCAGGTGCTTTGGAAAATAGGAGAACACCCCCCCCTTTTCTTTGTGACAGCCCCTCAGATACTGGAAGACTGCTGTCGTGTCACCCCTAGTCCTTCTTTTGACTACGAGTCACTCAGAAGCCAGATTCACTCCAAATATCTCTATGCAACTAGCAGTTCTGTTTTAGGGGCGGCCTTGCAAGCCAATGTATTGTTCCCCATGTTGTACCAACCAGGAAGTCTATATAGTGACAGGGGAAAAAAAGTATCAGGGTCCATTCCAAGCTGGGAATAATCAAAATGGAGACTGCCTTAGAATGAAGGTTGCAGTTTATTGGAGAGGAAAATGGCTCTGGGAAAACTGACCACCTGTAACTGGGAGCGGTGGGTTTTTATACCTTCTTGGGCTTTTGTTTGGAGTTGTTCCTGTGGCATGAACTTGGACCCTGAGTCTGAGTGTGCCTTTCTGGTATTCTGATGGCGGTGGGTTAAGCCTATTATGTCCCAAAGGTCATATCCTGCTTCCCTGGGGTTGATGGCTGATGACTGTTGGATTTTTTTGGTTTGAGGGATTGTTGATTCTAGGGATCTTTGTCTTTCTAATCCCATCAGCTTCCTGTCTCCAATCTTTCTGACAAGATTATCACATCTGCATTTCTGCAGACCTGGTTTCTGTTTGGGGCAGAGAAACGTGTGGGGTGGGGTGGGGTTGGGGGGGTTGGTTTCTGCCTTTAAAATCCTTTGGGGAAATCTTTGGTCTCGTTTATAGAATTGCCCAGAAAATCTCGTCCGGATTTCCTCTTGGTAGCCACCAGCATTTATACAGCTGAGAGGTCTACGTGGGTTGGGCATCAAGCAGCCTGGACTGCGTCTCATAAAAATCACAACGCATTTCTGTCCATGCCAGAGGTCTCATCGAATATTCCAAGGCCGCAGGTGTGAGGTGAGTACAATGTGGACAATTTGCAGTTGTGCGTTTTTTCCTCCAAACTAGGGGAAAGAGAGGGCATCATGGCCACCATTGGGGGAACGAGCAACTGGATAGTTTTACTTGTACTTTCAAGAGTTCCCAATGGAGGAAACCGGTTAGTTTACAAGTAATTCACGACCGACAGTCACAGCCGAGCTGAAAATTTCCAACGCTAAGCGAGACAGTTCTTAAATGGTTTTTTGCCCCATTTTACAACCTTCCTTGCTGCAGTGGCTCGGCGAATGCCCGCCATTGTTCAGTCAGCAACACGGTTGTTAAGTGGAACCCGGCTTTCCCTATCGGCTTTGCTTGTCAGGAGGGCGCGAAAGGGGGGGTCACGTGAGCCCAGGACACAGCGACCGTCATAAATACGAACCGTTGGCCGAGCATCTGGATTTTGACCACATGACCACAGGGAGGCTGTAATGGTGTGCAAAATGGACATGTGTCTTTTTTTTCCAATGCCATTGTAACTTCGAACGGTTACTAAATGAAGTGGTATTAGTGGAGGATCACCTGTAATGTTCTCCTTAATGAGACTATACTTAATAATAATAATAATAAGTTGGAAGGGAACTTGGAGGTCATCTAGTCCAACCCCCTGCTCAGGCAGGAAACCCTATACCATTTCAGACAAATGGCTGTCCAGTCTCTTCTTAAAAACTTCCAGTGTTGGAGCATTCACCACTTCTGGAGGCAGGTTGTAAATAACCCCTAGAGATGAGGTCCGTTGTAATTTTGACCAGTCGTAAGTCGAAGAACACCTGCATGGGTTCCAACACTGGAAGTATTTAAGAAGAAACTGCACAGCCATTTGTCTGAAATGGTATAGGGTTTCCTGCCTGAGCAAGGGGTTGGCTTGCCGTAGAGACACCGCATGCACAGCTCTCTAACGTGACACAACAACAACAACAACAACAACAACAATAATAATAATAATAGTTGGAAGGGACCTTGGAGGTTATCTAGTCCAACCCCTTGTTCAGGCAGGAAACCCTATACCATTTCGGACAAATGGCTGTCCAGTGTCTTCTTAAAAACTTCCAGTGTTGGAGCATTCAATTCTGGAGGCAGGTTGTTCCACTGGTTAATTGTTCTAACTGTCAGGAAGTTTCTCCTTAGTTCCAGGTTGCTTCTCTCCTTGATTAGTTTACATCCATTGCTTCTTGTCCTGCCTTCTGGTGCTTTGGAGAACAGCTTGACTCCCTCTTCTTTGGGGCAGCCCCTGAGATATTGGAACACTGCTATCCTGTCACCGCTCATCCTTCTCTTCATTAAACTTGGCATACCCAATTCCAGCAACCGTTCCTTGTATGTTTTAGCCTACAATCCCCTCATCATCTTTGTTGCTCTTCTCTGCACTCTTTCTAGAGTCTCAACATCTTTTTTTACATCGTGGTGACCAAAACTGGATGCCGTATTCCAGGTGTGGCCTTACCAAGGCGTTGTAAAGTGGTATTAGTACTTCATGCGATCTTGATTCTATCCCTCTGTTGACGCAGCCTAGCACTGTGTTGGCTTTTTTGGCAGCTGCAGCACACGGATGGCTCGCGGTCTCCAGTTTGAGGAGTTTGGTTCCCCAAATTCTCAACCAGCATGACCAAAATAACAGAAGAACACGAGCAGCGCCCTGCTGGACGAGTCCCCCGCCCTCTCTAGTCCAGCTCTTTGCGCTCCCAGTGGCCAACCAACTGCACAAGGAAGCCCATCCATCTCCCAGCAGATGGCCCTCATTGTTATTGTTTAATGTCTAAGTTGTGTCCGACTCTTTATGACCCCATGAACCACAGCACACCAGGCTCCCCAGTCCTCCCCTGTCTCCTAGAGTTTGTCCAAATTCATGTTCATTGAGTCAGTGACACTGTCTAACCATCTCATCCTCTCCTCATAGACCAGGGGTCTTCAAACTTGGCCCTTTTAGGACTTGTGGACTTCAACTCCCAGAATTCCTCAGCTGGCTGAAGAATTATGGGAGTTGAAGTCCACAAGTCCTAAAAGGGCCAGGTTTGAAGATCCGATATAGATTTTAAGAGGAGTGGACTTCAACTCCCAGAATTCCTCGGCCAGCGTGCCCGGCTGAGGAATTCTGGGAGTTGAAGTCCACAAGTCCTAAAAGGGCCAAGTTTGAAGACCCCTGTCATAGACACCAACCATCTCATCCTAACCTTCCAACCTAGAACTAAGGAGAACAATTAACCAGTGGAACGGCTCGCTTCCAGAAGTTGTGGGTGCTCCATCACTGGAGGTTTTCAAGAAGAGACTGGACAGTCATTTTTCCAGAATGGTCTAAGGCAGGGGTAGGCAACCTTGGCCCTTTTATGACTCGTGGACTTCAACTCCCAGAATTCCTGAGCCAGCCACGCTGAGGGGAAAGGGAGAGGTTTCCAAGCTAAGCCATGCTGGCTCAGGAATTCTGGGAGTTGAAGTCCACCAGTCATAAAAGAGCCAAGGTTGCCTACCCCTGGCCTAGGCCTAGGCCGCTTTATGACTCGTGGACTTCAACTCCCAGAATTCCTGAGCCAGCCACGCTGAGGGGAAAGGGAGAGGTTTCCAAGCTAAGCCATGCTGGCTCAGGAATTCTGGGAGTTGAAGTCCACCAGTCATAAAAGAGCCAAGGTTGCCTGCCCCTGGCCGAGCAGGGGGTTGGACTAGATGACCTCCAAGGTCCCTTCCAACCCTATGATTCCAAAATTCCTTCCAAGCCAATCTTGAGGTCCATCCATGACTATCAATGAGTAATTTCAATTATTAAGGATTTGTGGGATTGAATCTGGTGTTTTTTTTTTCTTTTCTTATTTGACCTTCATTAGACCCAATCAACCTTTTTGCAAACTCCTCAGCTCCGGACAAGATCTGGAAACACTTAACAATATTTGCAAGTCGGATTAGTAATCTGTCCACTCCTGTTTCAGGTCAGCTAATTGTCTGGAAAGTAATCTTTGACACTTGCTTAATATTTATAATTTCCAAGTTTTAAATAACTCCAGATTCCTTTATCACAATTCATCACAAGGTCTGATGTTCGGGATACACGTCTACCATCTTATACCAACTAATTAATAATACAATATAACATTCTTATTTTCTGGTACTTTCCAAATATCTTAAATTTAGTAAACAACATTTCTCTTATTTCAACAATTGATATTTAAACATCAATGGGAAACTAAAAATTGGGAAACACTAACCAGGACATTGATTGTCTAAAAAGATTGAATCTTAAAACAACTAGGATACGTATAAAGTAAAAACTATTGATGAATGTAAGAAAGTTATTTTTTCTTTAATCGACATAATAAGAATTGTATTCAAGATGAGACAGTACATACCAAGGGGAAAAGAGGGGAAACATTTAATGTAATAGTTTGAGATCTGTACTAAAGATATTTGTAGGTTATTGAATTATTGACCAACTCAGCCGCCACGTAGCTTTTCAAATATTTAAATGTAAAAGTAGAAAAATCAATAAAATTTTCTTAAACAAAACAAAACCTTTGACACTTGCTGTCTCTGGCACTTAAGTGGGACCCAGGTTGCGAATTGCAAAGTTAAAGAACGTTTTCAGCTCAGCCCTGCATTGCAAGAAGGACAATTGGCAGAATACATTTTAAATAATATATTTTTTAAAAAAAAAATTTAAAGAGCAAATACGGGACTGTAGAGAGAGCTTTGTTGTACAGTGGACCTGAGCAAGGAAAGAATAAGAAATCCTAGATAGTTCTCGACGTACGGCCGCAAGCGACCCCACATTTCCGTTGCTAAGTGAATCATGCAGTCGTGAAGCGAATCTGGCTTGCCCCGTTGACTTTGCTTGTCACAAGCCGGCTGGGATGGTCACAGATGGAGATCACGTGACCCCAGGACATTGCCAGGGTCACAAATACATGCACCCAAGTTTTGATCACGTGACCATGGAGATGCTGTGACGGTTGTACATGTGGAGCACATATATTCAGGGCGGCTGTTACTTTGAAGGGTAGCACTTCATGACTAAAGTTAAAATACCATGAGAAACTCAGAAAGAGCCACCATCCTGATGAGCTGTCCTAGCAGGCATGACACAACATAGGACAGCGGTCTTCAAACTTGGCCCTTTGATGTCGCTGGCTGAGGAATTCTGGGAGTTGAAGTCCACGAGTCATCAAAGGGCCAAGTTTGAAGACCCCTGATATAGACTTTAAGAGGAGTGGACTTCAACTCCCAGAATTCCTCAGCTAGTGTGCCTGGCTGAGGAATTCTGGGAGTTGAAATGCACGAGTCATGAAAGGGCTGAGTCTGAAGACCCCTGATATAGACTTTAAGAGGAGTGGACTTCAACTCCCAGAATTCCTCAGCCAGCGTGCCTGGCTGAGGAATTCTGGGAGTTGAAGTCCACGAGTCATCAAAGGGCCAAGTTTGAAGACCCCTGATATAGACTTTAAGAGGAGTGGACTTCAACTCCCAGAATTCCTCAGCCAGCGTGCCTGGCTGAGGAATTCTGGGAGTTGAAGCCCACGAGTCATCAAAGGGCCAAGTCTGAAGACCCCTGATATAGACTTTAAGAGGAGTGGACTTCAACTCCCAGAATTCCTCAGCCAGCGTGCCTGGCTGAGGAATTCTGGGAGTTGAAGTCTGCAAGTCCTAAAAGGGCCATGTTTGAAGACCCCTGATATAGACTTTAAGAGGAGTGGACTTCAACTCCCAGAATTCCTCAGCCAGCGTGCCTGGCTGAGGAATTCTGGGAGTTGAAGCCCACGAGTCATCAAAGGGCCGAGTCTGAAGACCCCTGATATAGACTTTAAGAGGAGTGGACTTCAACTCCCAGAATTCCTCAGCCAGCGTGCCTGGCTGAGGAATTCTGGGATTTGAAGTCCGCAAGTCCTAAAAGGGCCATGTTTGAAGACCCCTGATATAGACTTTAAGAGGAGTGGACTTCAACTCCCAGAATTCCTCAGCCAGCGTGCCTGGCTGAGGAATTCTGGGAGTTGAAGTCCACAAGTCCTAAAAGGGCCAAGTTTGAAGACCCCTGATATAGACTTTAAGAGGAGTGGACTTCAACTCCCAGAATTCCTCAGCCAGCGTGCCTGGCTGAGGAATTCTGGGAGTTGAAGTCCACAAGTCCTAAAAGGGCCAAGTTTGAAGACCCCTGATATAGACTTTAAGAGGAGTGGACTTCAACTCCCAGAATTCCTCAGCCAGCATGCCTGGCTGAGGAATTCTGGGAGTTGAAGTCCACGAGTCCTAAAAGGGCCAAGTTTGAAGACCCCTGATATAGACTTTAAGAGGAGTGGACTTCAACTCCCAGAATTCCTCAGCCAGCGTGCCTGGCTGAGGAATTCTGGGAGTTGAAGTCCACAAAGACCCCTGACTTAGGAGAAGAAAACCACCGGGATAAGATTCAGCGGTCCATCTGCATTTTGGAAAACAAAGGCCCCTCTTTTGAAGACAGCAAAGCCCACGTTTTGGACCGAGAGGGCCGCTGGTTTGAGAGAGGGGTCAAAGAGGCCACCTCTAGGTCAAAACTGAATAGCCCCCCCTCAACGGAGGGGGAGGGACACGACACCACCCATCTCCCGTCTACAACACAGTCCTTTCGGCAGTCCCAAAAAGGCTCCACACCCCTTTGCACCACTCAGGTGACCCTGAGGACACAGGTAAGCCTCCAGGTAGCTTTAAGGACTCGCTGAGAAGGTCCGCAAGGAGTATAAATCCTTCCCTTCCCCACCATCTGGTCAGAACTGATGAAGCTCCTTGGAGGAGAAGCAAAAGGTCTTCAAGGAAAAACAAAGCAAGTCCAGTTGCCTCCTGGAAAAAAAAATCACGTTTGGAACAAGCTTCTGTGGCCAGTTTTATCACCTCTAGCTTCCTGTGTGGAAGAGCGGAGGAGAGCAGCTTGTGTATGAAATGCTTGCAATTTGCTTCTCAGCATCCCGTTGTGCTGGCTTGGAACAGAGCATCTCCAGGCTCCACCCACTCCTTGGCTCCGCCTTTCCCTTGGCCCCGCCTCCTGCCTTAGAATGCATAAAGGCCGCTGCATCCCGCCTTCAGCCACAGAGCATCCTTCCTCTGAACAGGTGAGCCAGCCTGCCCCTTTTCCTTCCCCGATTCATGATTTTGCCTTTCCTTGACCACATCAGCCTTGCTGAATTTTCCAAAGGGGAACTGGAGCTTATTTTAATTGGGCTTCTTGGGCAAGGGAGCTTATTCAGAATTTCTATTTCTATTTTCTTTTTTTTCTTTTTTAATCTTTCTACAGCAGGGTTCGGGTTTTCTAACCGGTTTCCTTGTGCTTGGTGTCCTCGAGTTGAGTTTTGAAGGCGCGCAGAAGTTGAAATTGCTGCCAATGTGGGCAGTAAAAGAGAAAGGAGGCGTGATTTTATTATAATAATAATAATAATAATAATAATAATAATAATAATAATAATAATAATAATAATAATAATAAGAAGAAGAAGAAGAAGAAGAAGAAGAAGAAGAAGAAGAAGAAGAAGTAGTTGGAAGGGACCTTGGAGGTCATCTAGCCCAACCCCCTGCTCAGGCAGGAAACCCAGTACCATTTCAGACAAATGGCTGGCCAGTCTCTTCTTTAAAAACTTCCAGCGTTGGAGCATTCACCGCTTCTAGAGTCACCTCAGCGGAACGACCTGCCTCCAGAAGCGGTGAATGCTCCAACACTGGAAGTTTTTAAAGAAGAGACTGGACAGCCATTTGTCTGAAACGGTACAGGGTTTCCTGCCTGAGCAGGGGGTTGGACTAGATGACCTCCAAGGTCCCTTCCAACTTTGTTAATCTGTTTTCCTTCCTTCCTTCCTTCCTTCCTTCCTTCCTTCCTTCCTTCCTTCCTTCCTTCCTTCCTTCCTTCCTTCCTTCCCTCCCTCCCTCCCTCCCTCCCACCCTCTCTTGTCCAAAACTGGCAGTTTTTAAGAAGAGACTGGACAGCCATTTGTCTGAAATGGTACAGGGTTTCCTGCCTGAGCAGGGGGTTGGACTAGAATGAATGAATGAATGAACCTTTATTGTCAAAGTACAACCATGTCTACATTGAGATTGGCTAGACCTCCAAGGTCCCTTCCAACTTTATTATGATAAAACTTTTATTCATAAAATGTGAAACACAGTCAACTGAACCCTGAAATTGACTGGCACTAACGGTTGACAAGGGTTGCTGCCAGCATCCTAGGTATCAACCAGGTATCTCCTTAAAATGTAAGACGTTCCGAGTAGCGCAAGTTTTTTGTAGCTTTGCTGGAGTTCTTGCAGGAAGCTGCAGTTTCTTGATGTATTTTGCAAAGTTTTTGGACTAAGTTCCCGGTACCCCGATGACAATGGGTATCACTGTTACACGTTTCATCTGTAATCGTGCGGTTTCGATGGCCAGGTCATCGAATAATAATAATAATAATTATAATTATTATAATTATAATATAATTATTATTGTTGTTGCTGTTGTTGTTGTAGTAATTGTTGTTGTTATTATTATTATTGATCATCGCACAGTCAGCCAGATGTTCAGACTGGATTTGGCATTTTTGTCTACCTTTCGAGTCCTTATCAAGGACCTGGGAGAGGCAGATGTGGATGTTTAATGGTGTTACAGATCTCGTCGCAGGATGGAAGCAGTTCCTAGTAAGGCCGCCTTTCGCAATTGACTAATGGCGAATTTGTCAGTGCCGATGATGGCGTTCAAATGGTGCTCCAGGTGTTTTGGGATTGCTCCCAAGGCGCCTATTACAATTGGTGCCACCCTTGCTTGCCTTTGCCACAGTCTTTGTAGGTCTTTGTATTTTGTTATCTTCTCCTCTTCTTGTTGGACTTGATCTGTAATAACAGATCGTTATTTCTTTGTTTTCAATCACTGTGTATTTGCAACACCTTTTCTTCCAGTAGTTCTGCAGCTGCTGGCTCTGGTTGCTCAGCCAACAGTCTTGAGTCCGATGTAACCCATTTTTCACTAGCTATCCAGGAACTCCAACAACTAGCGCAGACCTTGTTAACCCAGGAGACATCCTAGCCTATATGGCAGGGGTGTCAAACTCAATTTCATTGAGGGCCGCATCAGCATGGCGGTTGCCCTCAGGGGGCCGGGTGGGTATGGCCTGGGTGGGCGTGGCCTACTGGGTGGGCGTGGCTAGAGTGCGTATGGCCTACTGGGTGGGCATGGCCAGCTCTACATCGTTGGCATCAAGGGTGCCTATGGGGGCCTGGGCAGGAGTGGGACAGATCTGGGGGTCTCTGGCAGAAGGAGGGTCTCTGGGCCAGGGCCAAGGCAGTGGGGGCCGTTCCCTCACTGTTTCCAGGATGGCTTCGCGGGCCACATGAAACCACTTTGCGGGCCGGATCCGGCCCCCGGGCCTTGTGTTTGACATGTCTGATATACGGCATTCTGAAATTTACGTCTCACCATATTTTTTATGGGAGAGACATTCTTTGTCTGACTCCTCTGATGAGACCTGTCCAATATGGTTGAACCTCTGGCATAGCACTCATCTTCCTCAGAGTACACAAGCCCCACAACCACGTCAAGGTACTATGATGATGATGATGATGATGATGATGATGATGATGATGATGATGATGATGCTTCACACCGCAAGGGGCTTCTCTTCATAAACCACGCTTGAACAAATTTGTCACACAATGCAAAGAAGAATTTTATTCATTTGGAGCTGGTTTTGGGGTAGAGTATTTACATTTTATTCTTAAACGGTTATAGGCTTTGGGTCATTTTAGGGCTGCTTCGGGTTCTAAGCCCGTTACTCCAACGAAAACACCGGCTCTCCGACACCTTAATAAAATTGTGGTTTTCCTTGTTGTTGCTTGTTTGCCAGGTGCATGAGTCGGAGAAGGAGATCTCCAGCCGAGCTGTCCAACATGGTCAAATTCCTTTCCGGAGACATCCGTCCTCTCTCGCCGTTCTCATTTCCGCAGGCAGCATCGGAGACGCAGCTCTCTGTAAAAGGGCGGAAAGAAGAAGAACCGGTTGAGTTTTGGCACTGCCTGCGACGCCTCCAAGGTCAGTCCCAGACAGGTAGTCAAGACGAGCCAAGCTTTTCCTAGCTCTCGTTTGTGGGGTTTTAGCCACAAAGCACCCTGGGTGGGGTTAGGATGGTCCCCAACCCGTGGAGTTGTCTGGAAAGGTATGGGATCTCCTGCTTGAGCAGGGGGTTGGACTAGAGGACCTCCAAGGTCCCTTCCAACCTATAATTTTGTGTTCTACATTTTAAGAATCCAGCGTCATGAGTCAAAGCCTTGTCACCCATTAGCTCCTAAACTTTGCAGTAACCAGATGTGAAGGCCTACTGGGGACGTGATAGCCTTGGTGGAGCAGTGGGCTAATGCCTCCTTAAGTAACACCAGCTGCCTGCAATTAGTGCAGGTTCGAGTCCCACCAGGCTCAAGGTTGACTCAGCCTTCCGTCCTTCCGAGGTAGGTAAAATGAGGACCCAGATTGTTGGGGGCAATTAAGCTGACTTTGTAATAATGCCGCTTGGGGTGTGTGTGAAAGCCCTAATAAGCAGGCATTTACATAGAATGAAGGCTACTGCTAAACTTGTAAGCCGCCCTGAGTCTTCGGAGAAGGGCGGGATATAAATGGAATTAAAAAAAAAAATAGCAGTCTTCCAGTATTTGAGGGGCTGCCACAGAGAACAGGGGGGTCCACCTATTCCCCAAAGCCCTTGAAGGCAGGAGAAGAAACAATGGTTGGAAACTGATCAAAGAGAGAAGCAACCTGGAATCACAGCCAGTTTGTTTACGTTGTGACTGCAAGTCAACAACCTCAGTTTTGTCACCTTAGTTGATTAGCACGCTCCCATCAGCTGGCAGCTGCTACTTGAAACTGACTGGACCTTAATCAGAGTCACTCTGAAGACTTTTGTTGTTCTAAATGCCTGCGTTGCTTAGGAAATGAATTTTTAATTCCCTCCTTTTTGTGAATGGTCACAATCTGTGGCAGCTGATAAACGAGGAATACCTTTGTAGGAGAGGAAGAGGATGATTTTAACTTGCTGAAATCATTTCAGACGCCTCAAACTTTAACTCCCAGGACTATCGGGAGTTCTGGGAGTTGAAGTCCAACACATCTGGCGGGCCTCTGGTTAGAGAACGGAATGCTTTAGGGCTTCAGAGGGAAAAAAATAACAATTCACAGCACCAATCAACCTAAACTTTGGCTGAGGATGTGTGCAATTAAATTTTTTTACAACTTTTCTTGATATTTCTTTTTCTTTCCACTTCCCCTTTCTTCCCCACTCCTGGTTTCCCCCCTCCCATAAATACCGTCATTGCAGCAAATGCCAGGGGCTGCGCATCGCCCGCCCGCACCGCAGGGCTTCCCACCAGACTCGCAGGGAGAAAGGAGGAAGTTCTCCTCCAAGCAACGCAGAGTCTCCGAAGTCCCAAAATGGCAGCCCATCTCTTCTCCACAACAGATGTTGGGCCCGAAGCAGTTCCCTCTGTTGCCAGGGCCGCAAGGGATACACTAAGAGAGAGAGGGAAAGGGGAAAGAAGACGATTCACATCTGGAGGCATAAGTTCCTGCTAAGCTGCCGTAGTTCCTTTCTGGTGCTAAATCCCAAAACATTAAGGTAGACTGCTGCTCAGCCTGGAGGTTCCCTAAACGGCCACCCCGGGCAATTTTTCAAGCCTCTTTCGAACGTTGTGTGACCTTCGAATGCCAGGAACGCTCACACCCAAGAGTAAGACAGACAAAGACACACATTGCAGGGAAAGCAAAAATGGTAAAATGAAAAAAATTGCAAGCGATCAGGAGAGCAATACATCCTTTAAAGGTGCCCGGTATAAGAGGCAGTTTGGTCTAGTGGCGGTTAAGGCACCAAACCTGAAAGCAGGAAATGGTGAGGTCAAATCCTGCCTTAGCCATGAAAACCAACTGTGACTTTGGGCCAATCACCAGGAGACGGTGAGTTCTAGTCCCGCCTTTTGGCATGAAAGCCAGCTGAGTGACTTTGGGCCAATCACCAGGAGACGGTGAGTTCTAGTCCCACCTTTTGGCGTGAAAGCCAGCTGAGTGACTTTGGGCCAATCACCAGGAGACGGTGAGTTCTAGTCCCGCCTTTTGGCGTGAAAGCCAGCTGAGTGACTTTGGGCCAATCACCAGGAGATGGTGAGTTCTAGTCCCGCCTTAGGCATGAAAGCCAGCTGAGTGACTTTGGGCCAATCACCAGGAGACGGTGCGTTCTAGTCCCGCCTTAGGCATGAAAGTTGGCAACTGTTCCTTACATGTTTTATCCTCCAATCCCCTGATCATCTTTGTTGCTCTTCTCTGCACTCTTTCTAGAGTCTCAACATGTTTTTTACATCGTGGGGACCAAAACTGGATGCCGTATTCCAAGCGTGGCCTTACCAAGGCCTTGTAAAATGGTATTAACGCTTCACCTGATCTCGATTCTATCCCTCCGTTCATGCAGCCTAGCATCGTGTTGGCTTTTTTGGCAGCTGCAGCACACGGCTGGCTCCTATTTAAGGGATCCTCCACTAGGACTCTGAGATCCCTCTCATAGTTACTACTATTCAGCAAGGTACCACCTATCCTATACCTGTGCATTTGGTTTTTCTGGCCTAAATGTAGAACCTGACTTTTTTCACCATTGAAAGCGATGTCTATGGAGATTCTCAACCGTCCCGGTCATGATTATCCCAAAGGTGCTTTTCAAAGGGCAACTGGACCTCCTTAGTTTTGTTTTTTTCTTGAAAACACTTCACTTCTTGCATAAACATTTGTCCGAAATAGTATCCGGTCTCCTGCTTGAGCAGGGGGTTGGACTAGAAGACCTCCAAGGTCCCTTCCGACTCTTGTCATTCTCCTCCTCCAAGAAGCTTCTTCAGTTCAGTTCTTTCGTGGCAAACCCAGAAAGCCAGGGGCAGAACCAAAGAAGCTCCCTGCGCGAGAAGCAAAAGGTTTTCTGAGTTTATCACGTTTTATTAGACCAGGGGTCTTCAAACCTGGCCCTTTTATGACTCGTGGACTTCAACTCCCAGAATTCCTCAGCCAGGCACGCTGAGGGAAGAGAGGTTTCCAAGCTGAGCCATGCTTGCTCAGGAATTCTGGGAGTTGAAGTCCACAAGTCATAAAGCGGCCTAGGCCAGGAGTAGGCAAACCTTGGCTCTTTTATGACTCGTGGACTTCAACTCCCAGAATTCCTCAGCCAGCCATGCTGAGGGGAAAGGGAGAGGTTTCCAAGCTGAGCCATGGCTGGCTCAGGAATTCTGGGAGTTGAAGTCCACGAGTCATAAAAGAGCCTAACTCTGGCCTAGGCCTAGGCCGCTTTATGACTTGTGGACTTCAACTCCCAGAATTCCTGAGCCAGCCACGCTGAGGGAAAAGTGAGAGGTTTCCAAGCTGAGCCGTGCTGGTTCAGGAATTCTGGGAGTTGAAGTCCACAAGTCATAAAAGGGCCAGGTTTGAAGACCCCTGTATTAGACGATAGAACGCAAAATGCGAAAATTGACAAAAGCAAATCCTAGGACAGCGGGGGAGGGGGGGAGGGAAAGGGGAAAGAACAGTGAGGGGGAGAGAGAGGGGAAAGAAAAAAGAAAGAAGAGAAAAGAAAAGAAGAGAAAAGAAACGTAAAGAGATAAGAGAAGAGAAAAAGAGAAGAAAAGAGAAGAGAGAAGAGAAAAAAGAAAAAAGACGAGAAAAGGAAAGGAAAGAGAAAAGAAAAGAGGAAAGGAAAGAAAAAAAGAAAAAAAACAGGAAAGGAAAGGAAATAAAAAAGAAAAGAAAAGAAAAGAGAAACAAAAAGGAAAAAACAGGAAAGGAAAGGAAATAAAAAGAAGAAAAGAAAAGAGAAAAAAAAGGCATTGACCTCTGACTCCCCCTGGTGGCATTAACATCGAACTTCACCTTTTTTACTTTTCCATACTAGATTAAACTAGCCCTTTCTATAACCACAAACCAATCTGATCGGTAAAACCCCAAAGCGAAACGTTTTCAAAGAAAAAATAATAATAATACACAAACCAAGAAAGTCCAGTTACCTTTTTTTGGGGGGGGAGGGGGGGAGAAACACCTTTGGGATTGAACGGTACAACTTGGGTCTCCCAGGGGTGTGCATGCACGCAGGGCTCCTGTTTTGCAAAGAAAGGTGGGGTGGGGTGGGGGAAAGGCAGGAAGAGCAAATGCAAACACACCTGGGATGCTTTTTTTCCTCCCTACCTGTCGGATTTCTGCATCGGGCATGGACCTCTTCCCTCCTCGGGGGCAGTTCTGGATGTAGCAGGCTGAAGACAAGGCGAGAAGGCAAGAGAGAGACACGGCTAGGATCCCGGCAGACATCTTCATAGGCTTGGCAACTGGGCGCTCCTGTTGCCTTGCCTGCTTGCTGTTTGTCTCTCATTCCTGGCTGCATCCCGGCTGCGTATTTATAGCGTTGGCATCCATTACATTTGGAGCCCTGTAACGCTGTGACCCCCCCCCCCAACATTGCTAGAGGTGTGAGGGAGGGGGGGGTTCTCCGGCCCCCTCCCTCCGCAGACCTGCCACCCACAAGCCACCCTCCGAGCGAGGCCCGTAATTGAGCCATTTGGTGCCAAGAGTTGTTCATTCCTCCCAAAGCTCCCCTTGATTGCCGGCCAATTATTTCTTAATCAGGGCATCGTCAAAAATTGTGAGTCGGATGGCCTGCGGAGACGAGCTTGGCTGGCAGCAACGAGAATTAAAATCAGAATGATATTTTTTTTTCCCCTCTGCCCTGGCAGGGATGTTGTTATTTTACGAAGGCTGAAAACCTTCGTAAACATCGCTCGGTTGACTGCGAAAGGCCTCTGAGTCCTCCCCCGCTTTTAAAAGCATATGCCACGCTTGGAAGCCGCCTCTGGCGCGGTCCTTTCTCGGAAGGATAAAAGTGCGGCATAAGTTTTATCATGTTCTTGACTTAAAACTAGCTCCCACCTTCGTCCCGAAGGTGGTGTGTTTTTTTTTGTCTTCAAGAGGCAACTGGACGTCCTTGTTCTTCTTTGAAGACCTTTCCCTTCTCATCCAAGAAGCTTCTTCAGTTCAGTTCTTTTTTGGTAAACCGAAAAAGGTCAGTTGCAGAGCAGAAGAAGCTTCTCGAGTGAGAAGCGAAAGGTCTTCAAAGAAAAACAAGAAAGTCCATCTGCCTCTCGAAAAAGCAGCTTTGCGACAACCATGACCTGGGTGACTTGAGAATCTCCATAGACATTTAGAACAGAACAGAACAGAACAGAACAGAACAGAACAGAATAGAAAGATTAGAGTAGAGTAGAGTAGAATAGAATAGAATAGAATAGAATAGAGAATAAAAAGATTAGATTAGATTAGATTAGATTAGATTAGAATAGAATAGAATAGAATAGAATAGAATAGAATAGAATAGAATAGAATAGAGAATAAGAAGAATAGAATAGAATAGAATAGAATAGAATAGAATAGAATAGAATAGAATAGAATAGAATAGAATAGAATAGAATAGAATAGAATAGAGAATAAAAAGATTAGATTGGATTGGAATAGAATAGAATAGAGAATAAGAAGAATAGAATAGAATAGAATAGAATAGAATAGAATAGAATAGAATAGAATAGAATAGAATAGAATAGAATAGAATAGAATAGAGAATAAAAAGATTAGATTAGATTAGAATAGAATAGAATAGAATAGAATAGAATAGAGAATAAGAAGAATTGAATGGAATAGAATAGAATAGAATAGAGAATAAAAAGATTAGATTATAATAGAAAAGAATAGAATACAGAATAAAAAGATTAGATTAGAATAGAATAGAATAGAATAGGAATAGAGAATAATAAGAATAGAATAGAATAGAATAGAATAGAATAGAATAGAATAGAATAGAATAGAATAGAATAGAATAGAATAGAATAGAATAGAATAGAATAGAAGAATAAAAAGATTAGAATAGAATAGAATAGAATAGAATAGAATAGAATAGAATAGAATAGAATAGAATAGAATAGAATAGAATAGAATAGAATTACAAGGAATTGAATGGAAGAGAAGAGAAGAGAAGAGAAGAGAAGAGAAGAGAAGAGAAGAGAAGAGAAGAGAAGAGAAGAGAAGAGAAGAGAAGCTGTAAGGGACCCTGGAGGTCTTCTAGTCCAGCCCCCTGCTCAAGCAGGAGAACCTACACTATCTCAGACAGGTGATTCTTAAAAAACTCCAGTGATGGAGCACCCATGATTTCTGGCGGTAAGCTGTTTCACTGGTTGATTAACTCACACCCACCCACCCTTCCTTCCTTCCTTCCTTCCTTCCTTCCTTCCTTCCTTCCTTCCTTCCTTACTTATTTTTCCTATTTCTGAACTGCCCATCTCCCTTAAAGGTTTCTTTCTTACCTATCATTATGCGATGTCCTAATGCTTTTAACATTCTAATAGTCCCTTGTTTATTTATGCATTTGTATTCTGGCTTTATTATTTTTACAAGTAGCTCGAGGTGGTGGATATATCCAATGTATGTTTCTCCTCCTATTTTCCCCACAACAACAACCCTGTGAGGTGGTTGGCCTGAGAGAGAAGGACTGTCCCAAAGTCACCCAGTTGGGTTTTCATGTCTACGTCAGGATTAGAACTCGCCCTCCCCTCTGGTGATTGGCCCAAAGTCACTCAGCTGGCTGTCATGGCTAAGGCGGGAGTAGAACTCACCGTCTCCTGGTGATTGGCCCAAAGTCACTCAGCTGGCTGTCATGCCTAAGGCGGGACTAGAAATCATGTTCTCCTGTTTTCTAGCCTGGTGCCTTAACCACTAGACCAAACTGTCTCAAACTGGCTATTGTTGTTTTATGACATTGTAAGCCACTCAGAGTCTCTTGACAGTGAGGTGGGCAGCATATCAATTTAATAAACAAACACATGTCTGTACCCATACTATTTGCTACTGAGTTTATAGATATTTTATATATATATATATATATATAAAACCTTTCCATCCAGGATTTCCTGGTGGCCTCCTCTCCAGCCACATAACCTGTGATGAGCTAATTCTCTGTTTAATATGTGAGCAGGCAATCCTTCCGTCCAAAAAGTCCACCTGATGCAGATGTATGACCTGCCAGCTGTTTTCCCACTGACCATCTTATGAGCCCCCCGCCCCATTGGCTAGTGTCAATGGAAACAGATCTCTAACCGAAGCCAGATTTATGATTTAATCCAGAGGCTCCTTAAAACAAATACGAAACTGAAACCAGAGGGTTTTTTTTTTTAGGACTATTGGCCCAGGAGCTTGAAAACAAACTCTGGAACTCCAGTGACAAAATTGCAAAATTACTAGATATGTTGGCTGCAGCAAGAATATACAGGCAAAAATAGAATTTTCCCAGTTGAAATTATGGTGAAATTTCTTTTTTTTTGTTTTTTGTTCCATTGTAGTGTTCTATTTTATTCTATTTTCTATGATTTGTTATTTTCTCTCTTGCCTTGCCTTCCCTTCTGTTATTTTCTATTTTTTTTCTATTTTCTATTGTTTTCTATTTTCTCCCCTCCCCTCCCCTTCCCTTCCCTTCCATTCTGAGTCCTTAGGGAGAAGGGCGGCATATAAATTTAATAAATCCTAATCCTATTGTTTTCAATTGTTTTCTATTTTCTCCCTTCCCTTCCCTTACATTTCATTCCATTCTATTGTTTTCTATTTTATTCTATTTTCTATTCTTTTTTTTATTTTCTCCTTTCTCTTCTCTTCCCTTCCCTTCACTTCCCCCCCATTCCATTCCATTTTTTTCTATTTTCTATTATTTTTTATTTTCTCCCTTCCCTTCCCTCCCATTCCATTCCATTCTATTGTTTTCTAGTTTAATCTATTTTCTATTCTTTTTTATTTTTTCCTTTCCCTTCCCTTCCCTTCCCTTCGCTCCCCTCCCCTCCTATTCCGTTCTTCTTCCTTCTATTCTTCCTTCTATTTATTTATTTTATTATATTTGTATACCGCCCTTCTCCCGAAGGACTCAGGGCGGTGAACAGGGCACATATAAAAAATACAGGATACAAAAATTAAAAAGAATTAAATAGTAGCCCAGCTAAAACAGTCGATAACAATATAAAAATCCCCATTAAAACCCCAACATATCCCCATCAGGCCAGGCCGGCTTGTTCAAATAGATGGGTCTTCAGACTGCGTCGGAAGGAGCGAAGGTCAGGTGCCATCCGGAGCTTGACCGGCAGCTGAATCCATATCCCTTTTTCCATAGCTGCCCACGACAAGCAAGTGACTCTTTTAAGCTCTTTCGTGAACTCCTGATTCAATGTGTCTTGTGAACACAAAACAGGTCAACCAAGCCATTGTGTGAACACGATCAGTGACATCTCCAACCCCTCTTTTGTGGCCAGGCCAAAAAGATGGGGAGAAGGAGCGGGGGCGGAGGGTGGGGGGTAAAGGGGATTCCTGGCAATATTTCAAACCATCCTCCACGCCTGACGTCAGCCGAATAGCTGCAGCCGAATAAGCTGCCAAGCTGCAGATGGAAATTCCTTTGACTCGGCATCGCGAGGAACGTGGGACTCTTTGGCTGCAGCCCCCAAATTCCCCTGCGCCCATTTTCCCATCTGTGTAGGACAAGAGACTTCCAGAAGGAAGGCTTTCTCCTTTTTCCCCTCCTACTCTTCATTCTGGAAAAAGACAGTTTACGCAGGAGAGTCCGGCGTCACTTCTTCCCAGCTTTAGAGATTTAAACCTGGTCCTGTGCAAGGCTTGTTGGGTCCCACCTGGCAGGATAAGGGGCTCAGCTTGAGCAAAAGTGGGGTGGTGGTGGTAAGGAATGGTGCTGTGATGTAACCATGGTTATGATCAGTGCTTTTTTTTGTAAAAGAAAAAGGTGCCGGAACTCACACATGTCATACAACCCGCCTTGCCTACCCTACAAGGTTCCATCCAAAAAAGGTGCCGGAACTCCGTTCTGAGCGTTCTATGACAAAAAAAGCCCTGGTTATGATGATGGTTGGGTACCATTTAGCAGAGAGGCTCCAGAGATGCACTCCATTGCTGATCAGCGACCAAAAAAAGCTAATACAATGCTGGGTTGTATAAACAGAGCCATAGAATCAAGATCACGCAAAGTATCAGTACCGCTTTATAAAACCCTAGTCAGGCCACACCTGGAATACTGCAGCCAATTTTGGTCACCATATCACAAAAAAAGATGTTGAGAGTTTGGAAAAAAGTTCAGAGAAGAGCAACTAACATGATCCAAGGCCTGGAGACTAAAACCTACGAAGAACAGCTGTGGGACTTGGCTTTGGCTAGTCTAAAGAAACGAAGAAATAGGGGAGACACGATGGCAGCATATCAGTATTTGAGGGGCTGCCACAAGGAAGAAGGGGTCACATGATTCACCAAAGCACCAGAGAAACAATGGTTGGAAACTGACCAAGGAGAGAAGCAACCTGGAATTAAGGAGAAACTTCCTGACAGTAAAGACAATCAACCAGTGGAAACAGCTCGCCACCAGAAATCGTGGGTGCTCCATCACTGGAAATTTCCGAGAAAAGACTGGACAGTCACCGGTCTGAGATGGTGTAGGTTCTCCTGCTTGAGCAAGGGGCTGGACTAGAAGACCTCCAAGGTCCCTTCCAGCTGTATCCTATTCTAGGCCGAGACTTGATGACTCAGGAACTTTTCCTAAAACTGTAGGAAAATAACGCTGGTCTTCTTGTGATTACGCCTCCAGGCTATCAAAACCGCCCCCCACCCCAATCCCCCATCCCTCCACCCTGATTCTTTCTTTTCAACCGAGCTAAACTCTCCCTGCGGTGCAGGTCCCCAAGGGAAGACACTGCAGGCCGGATGCCAGCGGGGAACGACCCGCAAATGTGCCATGAATATGCAGAAGGGCATCAGGCAAAGCGTAAAGACGTCAGCCAGGTCACCCTCGGAGGGCTGGCAGCTGCCCAGGTTTCCTTCCTTTAGGCTGGAGAAAGCAATTCTGCAAGTTGCTTGTGATATGTTGAATTAATTTTTGGAGAAAAACAACAAACGAGAAACGGAGAGGGGCAGAATGTGAAGATGACAAATTAGCAGAAGAGACCCAACCGAGGCGGATTTTAATCGCCCAGAATTTCCCAACCGGCATAGCCGAAACTAAGATTTCTCGAAGTTGGTCCAAAGTATTACAGATTTTATCAAAATATAAACTAGAAAAAAAAATTAAAATAAGGAAGGGAAAAGGTATGAGGTAAAAGAGGAAAGGGGAAAAAAAAGAGCGTTGATGTCCGACTCTTTTTAGCGCAGAAAATAAAGTAGTAACCTGTAGCCTCAAGTTTTTACACAGTTGCAGCGGTCCTCGACTTTACAACCTCGATTTCTGCTGCTAAACGAAAGATTTTGTCCCCTTTTACAACTTTTTGTGCCACATTTGCTCAGTGAGTTACTGCAGTCGTTAAATTGGTCACACGATTGCGGGTCTGCTTGACTTTACTTGTGGGAAGGTCGCAAAAGGGTTATCATCGGATGCTGGGACACTGCAACCGTCATAAATATGAATCAGTTGGCAAGCATCTGAATTTTGATCATGTGACTATGGGGGAATGCTGCAATGGTTGCGTGACAGTCATAAATCACTTTTTTCAATGCTGTTGTAACTTCGAACAGTCACTAAATGAACTATTGTAATTTGGGGACTACCTGTGACCACAAACCTATCGGATCAGAAAAATCCAAAAATCAAAGTTTCATTTTTTTCCCCCCACCTCAAGCACAAAGTTGAGAAGCAGCTTCCAAGTTACAAAGTTAGTTGTATTCTTTTCTTTCATTAACACATTTCGTCAACTCTGCTAACTCCATCAGCTTCTGCAGCCAGTCATTAACCATTGTGTGACTTTGGAAGTTGGTGGATGGTTGGGGATAGATGGATGGATGGATGGATGGATGGATGGATGGATGGATGGATGGATAGGTGATGGATGGATGGACATGATAGAGGAGAGAGAGAGAGATGGATGGACATGATAGGTAGATGATAGATGATATAGATACATATAGATTGATATAGATATAAATAGATGATAGATAGATAGATAGATAGATAGATAGATAGATAGATAGATAGATAGAGATGGATGGATGATGGACGGATGGATGGATATGATAGATGATAAGATAGATGGTAAATGATATAGATGATAGACAGATGATTGATAGATGGATGGATGGATAGATAGGTAGATAGATAGATATGGATGGATGATGGATGGATGATAGAGATCTGAAGTCAATCCAGTTTAAGTCATGACACGTTGACTTAATGTGATTTGTGAGCCCAATTAGAGCCAATTTTTGAGCTGTAAAATTTGGGTTCTTGATACGAAGAGACTGCTTCTCTTCCCCTAGAGCAGTGTAATGTAGGCAGAAGTTATTTGGCAGATCCCCAGATGTTTGACCTCAAAATGTGTCCCATCCACTGTATCTTACAGTAGCCAAAGCTGTAGAAAAATTATATTTCTGTATGGCCATTTGGCAGGCAATGCCGAGGAGCGCCGTATCCAAAAGGTCAGAAACAGTTAGAACAAAATGGGGTAGTTAATGGGCAATTAAGCTTTGAGCTGTAGCTAAGCTGCACTTTGTGTCCAAAAATGAGAAGATGCCCAGATAAAACCACCATCCAGCAAGATGGAAAAACAGCCACGTTGCGAGATGCACCCTGGGTGGGAATTTGACACTCGGAACCGCAGTCAGGAAATTGTGCGAGAGGTGAATTGGTGTCACGGTGACCCAGCTTGAATTCTTCTTTAAGCTATCAGCTTTTGCTTTAAGAAAAGCAAAATCTGTACGGATCGTCCTCGACTTACAACGGTTCATTTAGTAACCGTACACAGTTACGACGGCATTGGAAACAAGTGACTTGTGTCTGTTTTTCACACCGATGACCGTCGCAGCATCCCCCTTATTGTAAATATGCAATAAGCAAGATAGTCTTGCCCATCGCTACATCATGAGGTAAATTGTCAGGTAAATCACAGAACAGCCTGCAGAGCACACAGAAGATAAAAAAGGCGGGGAAAAAGGGAACCTCCCCCTTCTCATCCAGCAACCAATCATAACGTAGATTGCCTCATGCAGGAGCCCGCCCTCTCCAATCAATCAACCGCAACTGTGTCTTCTGGCTCATTATAAAGTACACTTTGCTCTTCCAGCTATTACATTAAATATCTTAAAAGAGTTTTTCACACTTATGACCATTTCAGCATCCCTGTGGTCACATGATCAAAATTCAGGCACTCGACAACTGACTCATATTTGTGATGGTTGCAGTGTCCCGGGGTCACGTGATCTCCTTTTGCCACCTTCCGACAAGCAAAGACAAAAGGGAAGCCCGGTTCACTTAATGACCAGGTGACTGACTTAACAACGGCAGTGTTTCACTTAACAGGAAAGGTTGTGAAATGGGACAAAACTCAGCCAACGTTTCAGATTTGTAAACGGATTTGACAATTCTAAGGATGAAAATATAATTTTCCGTGACACATCGAACGGTTTGGTATTTCTGCATCTCTGTAGGTGTAGGAATTCACCCAGACTTTCGAAATCTCATCTCACGCTCCGGTTAAATTTCGCAATTATTACAAGAAGGGCCCGAGCTATACTGTTGCTTGCTTTAGTTTTTAGCTATTTTTTCCCTGCTTTGACTTTTTTTTAATACAATAAGGTTTTATTAGATGTAAAGGAAAGGCCAGTTTTGCATTGGACTGGAATTGGGTTTGGCTAGTAGAGTAAAAAAAGAAGAAATAGGGGAGACATGATAGCAGTCTTCAAGTATTTGAGGGGCTGCCACCAAGAAGAGGGGGGGGTCACGTTATTCTCCAAAGCACCAGAGGGCAGGACAAGAAACAATGGTTGGAAGCTGATTAAAGAGAGAAGCAACCTGGAATTAAGAAAAACTTAATTAAGTGGAACAGCTTGCCACCAGAAATTGTGGGTGCTCCATCAGTGGAGATTTTTAAGAAGAGGCTAGACTTGTCTGAGATGGTATAGATCCTCCTGCTTAAGCAGAGGGCTGGACTAGAACACCTCCATTATTCTATTCTATTCTATTCTATTCTATTCTATTCTATTCTATTCTATTCTATTCTATTCTATTCTATTCTATTCTATTCTATTCTATTCTATTCTACTCTACTCTACTCTACTCTACTCTACTCTACTCTATTCTATTCTATTCTATTATTTCATTCCATATTTTCTATTCCATTCCATTCCATATTTTCTATTCTATTCCATTACATATTTTCTATTCTATTCTATTCCATTACATATTTTCTATTCTATTCTATTCTATTCTATTCTATTCTATTCTATTCTATTCTATTCTATTCTATTCTATTCTATTCTATTCTATTCTATTCTATTCTATTCTATTCTATTCTATTATTATTTCTATTTTTATTTCTATTTCTATTGACCCCCGTCTATAATTTAGATTGGAGACAGGTTTGAATTAAATTTCTTTTGAGCTTTTTGTTCCTGGCTATTTAAGGAAGTCCGCTATTTTCTACAGGTAGTCCTTGACTTATACGACAGTTCATTTAGCGGCCGTTCAATGTTACAACATCACAGAAAAAAAGGGACTTACGATCGTTTATCATACTTTTTCATCCCCCCCCCCAGGGTCACGTGATTAAAATTCAGCGGCTTGGCAACTGACCCGTATATATGACGGCTTGCAGTGTCCCGGGGGGTTACGTGATCCCCTTCTGCAACCTTCTGACAAGCAAAGTCAATGGGGAAGCAAGATTCCCTTAACAACCGTGCTATTAACTCAATACCTTGCAGAGATTCACTTAGCAACTGTGGCAAAGGAGGTCGTAAAATGAGGTAAAACCCGCTTAACAACCATCTCGCTTAGCAGTAGAAATTTCTGCCTCAGATGCGGTCCTAACTCAAGGACAACCTGTGTTTTTGCCTGCCTGATTTCTTGGTTAGCTCAGGGAAGTGTTAATTGAACCAGGGGGGGTCCTGTGATCTTCATCTAATCTATTCCACCACCACCCTGAGCTTCTCAGCAGTTTCTCAAACTGAGTCAGGTCTGCAAATCATAGAATTAGGACACAGAGAGAACTTCCATTATTTTTCTCCACTGTCATTTCGAGACGGAATGACCGCATTAAGAGATCAGGCCAGACTCCGGATTACCGTATCGTCAAATGACATTAGCAGCAATTATCCAGCCTTAATTGAAACGAAGCCCTTGAATGCTAATGCAGCCCTAAAAGATTAAAATGCAATTAAGGCTGTTTTTTTTTAAAGTCAGGGAAAGGTTAATGAAATGTTTTTCACTGGAAGGAAAATCTGCATGCAACCTACACACACACACACACACACACACAACCAGCCTAAAAGCGATTAATCAAAAGTCGATGCAGCAAACTCGGGGGTGCTAGAGGCAAAATTAATTGAGCACAAGAGAAAGAAGGCGAAAGGGCTAACATCTTTAAAGAGTTTGATGAGAGAGACAGCGTACTTTTGAAGTATCCCGACACAGGCCCAGGTTCTAGGTATTATTTGGCAATGTACAACGTATGTGGGGTCCTTGGTGCTCTGAGATGGTGGTTCTCTTGTAGACATTTCATGACACAACTAGGGAACATCCTCAGTGCTAGAAGGGAGCGGGGTTTGCGAGGAGGAGGAGGAGGAAGAGGAGGAGGAGGAGGAAGCAACTGTGGGGTCCTTGGTGCTTTCTGAGCTTGGTTGTTTTCTTCCAGACATTTCTTGACCCAACTAGGGAACATCATCAGTGCTAGAAGGGAGTGGGGTTTGGGAGGGAGGAGGACTGTGCGGTCCTTGGTGCTCACCGAGTTTAGTTGTTTTCTTTTAGACGTTTCATTACCCAACTAGGTAACATCATCAGTGTTCGGAGGGAGTGGGGTTGCTCCTATTTTTAGTGGCTAGTACCCCATCTTTGGAGAACCTCTATACTTACCCTATGACAGGTCTCTATGAAGAGCGAGATAACAGATAGTACTCAGCCTACGACCGTAATTGAAACCCACAATTCCAGACCCAAGTTGTGCTGGTCATAAAGAGGACCGCCACAGAACTGTGTCCAATTTGGCGCCTTTTCGCGATGGTTGGTAATTGAATGCCGCGGTTGTTAAAACGAACCCATTGTTCACTACATGGTAAATGCAGGCCAAACACACAAAATGCTGTTATTTGGCTGTTTGTGTGTGTGTGTGTGTGTGTCACACGCTGGCTGGGGAGTTCTGGGAGTTGGAATCCACACAACTTAAAAGTTGCCAAGATTGGTAACTTCTTGTCTAGACCACGTTTTCCAACTTAGCCATTTTGATTTGGGCAGACTTCAACTTACTTTAAAAAAAAAAATGTTGCGCCAGCTTCCACAAGCGACAAGCCACACAGCCACTGGTTAAGTCCCCTATGATTTTGGACCCTAATTTTATTAAGGTTTAAAATGTCATCTGCCTAGCTGCACAATAGAAAACCAGTGTGTATAAAAGACACCTTTTCTGTTTTCCTTCTACCAAGTTGCACAATGAATTAAAAGGCCCACGAAAACCATTCAAACAGCTCTCCTTTTTTTGTTTTCTGGAAGGCTTCAGAACAGTCTGTTTTTTCAGGTGTTCAGGGTTCGAATTCTACCAAATTCTCTATTTGAGGGGGAGGCGGGGTTGGGCTGGCGCAGGTATGACTGCATCTTTGTAAGACTCAGAGATTATTTTTTTCCTTTTTTTTGCACAACCCAAAAACCCAGAGAGATGATCATGGACAGATGCTTCGGGCCGATACGTTTTCCTGACATAAATTCTTTTTTCATTTTGATGTTGAATTTGATAACAGCAGCACGGTTACTGGTGGGACAATATTGGAAGAAGGATAGTTTGCCCACTGTAGAAGAATGGGTGTTTAAAGTATCGAATCTTGCAGAAATGTCTAAGATTTCTGCTTATTTGAAGGATTACTCACAAGAAAGATATATTTCAGTTTGGAGGAGATGGATAGATTATATTCAGAATAAATATGGGACTAAAAAGTTCCATTTAGCTTATGAGTAGATTTTAGAGGGATATTGTTATTAATTTTAGCGTTAGTACTTTGTATGTATCTATGTTAAAGGGGAGTTAAAGCGCATTATGAATTTGGTTAATTTTATATCATGGATAATTTTTAGTTAGAATATGATTATTATATCTATAACCCTGTATTTAGCTCTGGGAAGCGGGGGGAAAGGGGGGGTGGTTTGGGGTGGGTGGGTTTTGGGGATATGTACTGTAAAAAAATTTTTTTGTAAAACTCTTTAATAAAAAAAAATTCCTTTTTCATTTTAAGTAAAAACAAAACAAAACACCTCTCAAGGAATATCAAAAAAAACAGTTTCAAAAACAGCGACTACGAGAGGGACCTTAGGAGTCCTAGTGGACGATCACTTGACCCTGAGCCAGCCGTGTGCGGCAGCAGCCAAAAAGGCTAATGCAATCCTGGCTTGTATAAACAGAGGCGTAGAACCAAGATCACGTGAGGTATTAGTACCGCTTTATAAAGCCCTGGTGAGGCCACACCTGGAATACTGCAGCCAATTTTGGTCACCGTATCACAAAAAAAGACGTGGAGAGCTTGGCAAAAACTCAGAGAAGAGCATCTAAGATGATTTAAAGGCCTGGAGACCAAAACAGATGAAAAATGGGCAGTTTAGAGAAAAGAAGGGCTGTGTGGGGGGGGACACGATAGCAGAATTCTAATATTTGAGCGGCTGCCACAAAGAAGAGGAAGGGGGCAAATTATTTTCCAAACCGCCAGAAGTCAAAAGAAGAAACAATGGATGGAAACTAATCAAGGAGAGAAGCAACCTGGAATTAAGGAGGAACTTCCTAACAATCAAACCAGTGGAACAGAAATTGCCTCCAGAAGCGCTGGATGCGTCGTCACTGGAGGTTTTTTAATAAGAGACTGGACAGCCACTTGTCTCAAATTGCATAGGCTCTCCCTGCTTGAGCAGGAGTGGGTGGGTGGTGGTGGTGGGGGGGTTGGTCTAGAAGACCTCCGGGGTCCCTTCCAGATCTATTCTGAATTGAACAGATCCTGTGAAAAGCGAACTGCTATCTCCTCCCTTTGGCGAGCAGGAAGCCAACTGATAAAAGACGGGCGGTTTGAAAAACGGACAAAGGATGGAACTTCAGTTATAGGCACGCAATTTTTTTTACATAGAAATGAACTTCTTTTTGGAGAGAAAAGAAATACAGAAGCGTATGGCTTTATTATCCTTTGATCCTTCCAGCTCTAAAACGCTACCCTCCTTCCAGCGTGCACAACCTCGTCAGTTCCTTTGTATCGTTTTTAAGTACAGCACGTGTAGGGTTGTTGTCGTTGTGCGAATATATATATATATATATATATATATATATATATATATATATATATATAATCAATTCCGAAGGACGCATCCCGTTTATCCTTCTCACAAATGGACCCTCGAAATGTCTTGGGTGGCAAACAACCTTTTGCAATTCGTACACAAGATGGAGAGAGATTTCTGTTGCTCAGCCAAGCAAGCGCGACACACCAGATGCCGGCAGGGAAGCTGGTACACGGCTTCGGTTTTGAAGTACAAGGAAAAGCCTCGGGAACAGGAAGAGCATCCTTGAGTGCTGAGGCTCTTGTTGTGCTCTGTGGGGAAAAAGGGAAAAACACACAAAAAAAAGGGGTGGGTGGGAAATACACAAAAGTGAAAACGTGACCGTGGAGACACGACCTCAATAACTCGACGGTTGTGTTTTGGGTGGCTGGATGGAGGCAGTCCTGTTAAACTAAAGAAATCTATAGATGGAGCTGATCTGACCCGCGTTTATTTATCGGTATCGCCCCTTTATTATTTTTTGCAAATACGTCACGAGCGGCGAACATTTCTAACGTACCTTTCTCTTCCTATTTTGCTCACAAAAACAACCCTGCGAGGTGGGCTGGGCTGAGAGTGAGCGATTGGCCCAAAGTCACTCAGCCGGCTTTCACGCCTAAGGCAGGACTAGAACTCACCGTCTCCCAGGGATTGGGCCAAGCTCACCTAGCCGGCGTTTGTGCTTGAGGCAGCACTAGAACTCGCCGTCTGCTGAGGATTGGTCCAAAGTCACCCAGCTGGCTTTCGTGCCTAAGGCGGGACTAGAATTTCACCATCTCCTGGGGATTGGCCCAAACTCATCCAGTCGGGTTTCATGCCTAAGGCGGGACTCGAACTCACCGTCTCCTGGTGATTGGTCCAAAGTCACCCAACTGGCTTTCAAGCCTAAGACGGGACTAGAACTCACTGTCTCCTGGTGAATGGCCCAAAGTCACTCAGCTGGCTTTCATGCCAAAAGGCGGGACTAGAACTCACCGTCTCCTGGTGATTGGCCCAAAGTCACCCAGCTGGCTTTCAAGCCTAAGGCGGGACTAGAACTCACCGTCTCCTGGTGAATGGCCCAAAGTCAGCCAGCTGGCTTTTATGCCTAAGGCAGGAGTAGAACTCACCGACCCTCTGTGAGATAGATGGGCGGTCTCAAAATTTGATAAATACATAAATAAAAATTCAGCAGGTATCAAGAAGCAAGCTCTTTTTCTTATGGGTGAAAGAGTTGAATCCCCAAGGAGCCTGACAGGCAGGGAGGGGGGCGGTTCCTGAAAAGGAGGGTGAAGACGATGAGTTGGCCAACTTTTTCCCGGCCTTACCGTTAGCACCACCGGCCCCACAGAAAGTGCTGGAGCTGCTGCTGCTGCCGCTGCTGCCGCCATGGACGTGTTGCTCGCCTTTAGCCAAAGTCGCCGTGAACGGCATCGTGCTAAGCGCGGAGTTCAAGGCGCTGTCCAAGCTTTCGGACAGCCTCTGTTCGTGAGTCGCCAGTTCTGTAAAGAGAGCAAGAAAGATCTGGGACGAGGCACCGTGTAAGAGACATATTACCTTTTTCATGCCCTTTTAATATTTCCTTCTCTGACTTCCCACACTGCCAAGGCCAGTTGAGAGGGCTGTGGTCTTATGGGACCACCAGAAGCAGATGATTGATTGATTGATTGATAGATGATAGATATAAATCAGATTAAAAAATAGCAAATAAAAACAAAGCTGGCTTTGGGCAAATCACCAGGTGACAGCTCTGCCTTAGGCATGAAAGCCTGCTTGGTAACTTTGAGCCAATCGCCAGGAGACAGTGAGTTCCAGTCCCGCCCTAGGCATGAAAACCAGTTAACTGACTTTGGGCCAATCACCAGGAGACGGTGAGTTCTAGTCCCACCTTAGGCATGAAAGCCAGATAGGTGACTTTGAGCCAATCACCAGGAGACGGTGAGTTCTAGTCCCACCTTAGGCATGAAAGCCGGCTGGGTGACTTTGGGCCAGTCACCATGAGAAGGTGAATTCTAGTTCTTCCTTAGTCATGAAAGCTGGCTAGGTCACTTTGGGCCACCACCATCCCTCTCTCTCTCTCTCAGACCAACCCACCTCACAGGGTTGTTGTACTGGGAAAAACAGGAAGAGGAAGAGGTGTCGAATATGTTCACCGCCTTGAGTTATTTATAAAAATAATAAAAGTGGAAGACCAAGCAACAAACAGATACCGTGGTTTGCAGAAGACTTGCAAACCTCTGAAAACAACGGCCAAAGCTATTCAGAATATGAAACAGATACTCGGCTAGTCGCCCCCAGAGGTGGACGGACCCCACAGCAAGTTAACAAACCCGAAGGCTCAGGATACCTGTGGAACAATCCATTTGGGAAGAGTTCAAATCCCACTCCATTTTCACCCTCTTCGCGTGGGACCCCAAGCTGGACGCTACGGACGTGAAGTGGCTGGGCTCCGCTGCGCTCTCCTGGTTCTGTTCCACCAGATCGATTTTCCGTTTGAGCGAGGACATGGCTAGGGACGAAGCGACCACTGTCCCCGACGCCCGGCTCCTCCCCAGCAGATTCATGCCGGGGATGTTGTGCTGAAGGAGGAAGTGGTCTATTCTCGCCTTGAGGGACGGGTGGGGAAGGGGCTGGGAATGAGGGCCGAAAGCCACCCCGGTGAACGGGTCGCTGGGCACCCGGCCCCAAGTTGCCTCGCTCCGGTTGCACTTCTCCAGCGTTCCTTGATCGATCACTTTCCCGGAGGGCAGCAACATGGGGAGAGTCATGACTTCCAGGGTAATGGGGTCCAAGAATTCTTCCGGGATGTCCTGGAGAACCTCCACCAGCTTCTGCTCCTGGGGGTCGGAGTGTCCGAAGGGTACGACGTCGCTCTCCATGGGCAGATGGAAGTTGGGGAGTTGACCTCCCGAGGCTTCCAGCGAGGATCGGGTGGCCACCCGGAGGACATCCTCCAAGACTTCGTGAGAGCAGGACTTGGCCGGCTGGCCCCAGACCTCGACTCTCTTGATGCAAGGGAGGCCGCTGCCCGCTACATGCGTGATGCAGATTCTCAAGTGCGTGACGCTGTTTAAGGAAGTGGGACCTTTATTCCATAAGTCCAAAGAGGCGGAGCCGGGAAAGGAGAGCAGAGGGTCTGTCTGGTGATGGAAGGGAAGCCTGGGCCGGAAGCCCCGGTGGCCGAAGGTCACTTTGCTCTGATTTTTTAAGACGGCTTTGCCCACCAGCGTGAACGTCTCTTTGTCCAAGGGAGGGTGCTGGCTGGACGAAGCGGAGAAGAGAGGCTCGGAGTTATTCCAACAGGCCTTGTTGGACGAGGTAGACGTATAAATATCCAACCCGGTGATGTTGTGGCAGCTGCCGGAAGACGTGTCGATATTAATCCGGCAAATTTCCACGTTGAAGGGGAAGGAAAGCGTCACCTGCACTGGCGGCTTGATGAAGTATTCGCAGCGGAAGCCGCGATTCCTCTTGACGGGGTCTTCGGAGATGAGGTTTTCCGCTTCGTAGCCGTCGGCGGAAATCTACAAGGGAGGAGGATGGTCAGTGACAGGGAACACAGGCGGTCCTTGACTTACGGCCACAACTGAGCCCCCAATTTGCGTTGCTAAGCGAGACAGCTGCTGAGTCAAATTGGCCCCGTTTTACGACCTTCCTTGCCAGTGAATTGTTGCAGCTGTTAAATGGTGGTTCAGTGAATCCGGCTGCTCCACCGGCTTTGCTTGTCAGAAGGTCATAAAAGGGGATCACACGACACTGCGACTGTCATAAATAGGAGTCCGTTGCCAAATGTCTGAATGAAACGACCACGGGGATGCTGCAACAGTCGTTAAGTGTGGGGGGAAAAATGGAAACAGGTCACTTTTTCCAGTGCTGTTGTAACTTTGAACGGTCGGTAAAACAAGCTGTTGTAAGTTGAGGACTACCTGTAGCCTGGACAACCGTTTGTCCGGGATGGTATAAAGTCTCTGGCTTTGAGGCGGAGTTGTAGCACTTAGCGCTTAGACTTATATCCTGCTTCACAGTGCTTTACAGCCCTAAGCGGTTTACAGAGTCAGTCTATCGGCCCCGACTATCTGGGTCCTCATTTTCCCGACCTCGGAAGGATGAGTCAACCTTGATCCCCATCCGGATCGAACTCCTGGCAGTGGGCAGAGTCAGCCTGCAATGCTGCATTCTAACCCCTGCGCCACCACGGAATAGAAGATCTGGGAGGTCTTCTAAGATTTCTGTTTTGCGTCCTAAGCCAGGGGTGTCGAACTGTTGGCCCGCGGGCCGGATGCGTCACACGAAAGCCACGCCCACCCCAGCTCCAGCAAGGAGAAAAGAGTTGCAATACGTCGTGACGCATGTCACACGATGCAGCACGTTTGACACCCCTGTCCTAAGAGATCTGTTTGCCCGACGCCACTGTGCATGTTCTGAGAAAGGAGAGGCATAAAGTAGCAAGGAGTTCCTCTGCCGAAGCACTGCCAACTTTTGTCATGCACTGAGTCACCGTGTCCCTTGATCCCTACGACGGTTGCCTCCGCTGACACACAACTGCTGTGCTCCATACCAAGTCCTCGGTCCATTTCGCTGTGTTGTACAGGTAGTCCTCGACTTACAACAGTTCACCCAGTCGACGGTTCAAAGTTACAACGGGACTGGGAAAAGTGAGATAGGGCCGTGTTTCACACTTACGACCGATGTGGCACCCACCGGGGACACAGGATCAAAATCCAGAGGCTTGGCAACCGACTTGTATTTATGACGGTTGCAGCATCCCGGGCATCATTTGCAACATTCTGACAAGCAAAGTCAACGAAGGAGCCACTTAACAACCGTGTTACCAACTCAACAACTGCAGTCGTTCACTTAAAGCTGTGGCAAGAAAGGTCGCAAAATGGGGCAAAATTGACTTAAATTCACTGAACAACTGTCTTGCTTAGCAATGGAAATTTCATCCTCCATTGCGGTCGTAAGTTGAGGACTGCCTGTATTGTATTGTGTTGTGTTGTGTTGGTACTTTTTGGGGGGCCCCAAATACCTTGTTGCAGTGAATCCTCGGCTTGAACTGCGGAAGGCAGACATTGATCACCATATTTATGGCTGTGGACGGAAATCGGCTTCCCCAATTATAATCCGGCTCTACGATAAAAACACAAGAATGTTTTTTTTAAAACAAAACAAAACAGCAGACTGGCAACGGAGGGTATTAAAAAAAGCACAGGCCATCCTCGAGTTACAGCTGCAATGGAGCCCAAAAATTTCTGTCGCTAAGCGAGACAGCTGTTAACTGAGTTTTGTCCCATTTTACGACCTTTCTTGCCGCAGCTGTTAAGTGAATCACTGCGGTTTTTAAGGTAGTAACACGCTTGTTAAGTGAATCCGGATTGCCCATTGACTTTGCTTGTCAGGTCGCAAAAGGGGGATCGCACGAGTGCAGGACACTGTGACCGTCATAAGTATGAGTCAGTTGCCAAGGGCTTGAATTCAGATCACATGACCCTGGGGATGCTGCAGTGGTTGAAAGTGTGAAAAATGATAAGTCAGGGGTGTGTTGTTTTTTTTAGTGATGCTGTAACTTCGGTCACTAAATGAACTGTTGTAAGTCAAGGACACTGGGATAGCCTAGAACAGGGGTAGTCAATCATGGCTCTTTTATGACTCGTGGACTTCAACTCCCAGAATTCCTGAGCCAGCCACGCTGAGGGGAAAGGGAGAGGTTTCCAAGCTGAGCCATGCTGGCTCAGGAATTCTGGGAGTTGAAGTCCACGAGTCATAAAAGAGCCAAGGTTGCCTACCCCTGGCCTAGGCCCCTTCATGACTCGTGGACTTCAACTCCCAGAATTCCTGAGACAGCCACTCTGAGGGGAAAGAGTGTTTCCAAGCTGAGCCATGCTGGCTCAGGAATTCTGGGAGTTAAAGTCCATGAGTCGTGAAGGGGACATAGTTTCCCCCATGCTGGCTCAGGAATTCTGGGAGTTGAAGTCCAAGAGTCATAAAAGAGCCAAGGCTGCCTACCCTTGGCTTAGAGTAGAGGTGTCCAACCTTGGCCACTTTAAGACTTGTGGTCAAGGACCACCTTTACAAGACCTGTGACGGGCCACACCCACAACTTCACAACTTCTGCAAGCAAGCTGCGTGGCTGGTTGTTAATTAATTGAACGAGGAGGCAGCAATGTAAATTTTTCCAAATAAATAAAATTGGCGCAGATGTAGGAGAGATGCGAACTCACGACCAAGGTTGATAAGCCGCGAGGAGGACATTTGATTCCAAGATTCTCCACCAGGGTCAACACAACAGGTCGCTGTTCCCAATTCTGAGGGCAGGATTGCCGTCCAGAGTCTGGGAAAGCTATTGGCCACTGCCAATGTGAGACTTTAATTAATTAATTAAATTTTTTTTAATGAAGGAGAAGCTGTCTAACAGTGAGGACAATTGACCAGCGGAACGGCTTGCCTCCAGAAATTGTGGGTGCCTCATCACGGGAGCCTTTTAAGAAGAGACTGGGCAGTCTCTTTGTCTGAAATGGTATAGGGTTTCCTGCTTGACCAGAGGGCTGGACTAGAAGACCTCTGAGGTCCCTTCTATTTGGATTGACTTTTCAGAACTCGTGATCAATTGGGCAGGCTTGGAATACAAGGCTTGGAATTTTGAATGGTGCTTTTCTAACATTGGAAGGGCCTAGAATACAGGTGTCCAACCTTGGCCACTCTTAAGACTTGTGGACTTCAACTCCCAGAATTCCCCAGCCAGCATAGCAGAGGTCTCCAAAGTGGGCAACTTTTAAGACTTGTGGACTTCAACTCCCAGAATTCCCCAGCCAGCATAGCAGAGGTCTCCAAAGTGGGCAACTTTTAAGACTTGTGGACTTCAACTCCCAGAATTCCCCAGCCAGCATAGCAGAGGTCTCCAAAGTGGGCAACTTTTAAGACTTGTGGACTTCAACTCCCAGAATTCCTCAGCCAGCGTAGCAGAGATCTCCAAAGTGGGCAACTTTTAAGACTTGTGGACTTCAACTCCCAGAATTCCTCAGCCAGCGTAGCAGAGATCTCCAAAGTGGGCAACTTTTAAGACTTTGTGGACTCTGCTGGCTGAGGAATTCTGGGAGTTGAAGTCCAGACATCTTCAAACCGGCACGGTGGAGAAACACCGAAGCAGAATGCTGAAGAGGCCTTTAATACGTTTCACACCGAATGTCTGAAGTGGGTTCGAGGAGAGACACGCAGTTCCCACCAACTTTTGTCCACTGAAATTCACTTTCCTATTTTTTTCCAGGTGGTTTGAATTTTTACAAATGAACGGGCCTCTCAGCTTATTAAGTTACAATAATTGCCTTCAGAAATCCTGGGCGCTCCATCGCTGGAGGGTTTTTAAGAAGAGACCGGACAGTCACTTGTCTGAGATGGTATGGGTTCTCCTGCTTGAGGGGTGTGGGGCTGGACTAGAAGACCTCCACGGTCCCTTCCAGCTCTATTCTATTCTAATGTGGTGTGTGTGTATATCAAAGGTACCTTGTTCCTCTACAGCTGCAATTTGGCCTTCAGTTCATTGTCTTCTTCTATTATTACACAGTCTCATGATATTAAAAGGTCTGGTGGCACCTGGCAAGGAATATAAATTGTTTGGATATAATGGTCAATCTGAAAGTACGTGCGATAAACTTAACGGAGTTTATTAATATGGTTTACACTCGTGACTCAACTGGAAAACATTGTTAATCTGCTGTCAATTTGTAGCCCGGTACAGTCGGTCCTCGGCTTACGAACACAACCGAGGCCAAAATTTCTGCGGCTAATCATTTGTCAAGTGAGCTTTGCTCCGTTTTGCGAAATTTATTGCCGCCGTTGTTAAGCGAATTGCTGCACTTGTGAAGTGAGGAACACGGCTGTTAAGGGAACCGCGTTCCCCCCCCTTGACTTCGACTGCCAGAAGGGGATCGCGTGACCCGGGGGGGACACGTCAACCGTCATAAATATGAGTCAGTGGCCAAGCGTCTGAATTTCAATCACATGACCCCGGGGATGCTGCGGCGGTCAAGAGTGAAAAACGGTCATAAGTCATTTTTTATAGTGCCGCTGTAACTCTGAACGGTCACTAAACAAACTAAGTCGGGGACTACCTGTATTAGTTTACAGAATCAGTCTCAAAATACAATTACAGAGCCAGGGTGGTGCAGTGGTTAGAACGTAATATTGCAGGCTAACTCTGCTCACCCGTCAGGAGTTCGATCCTGACCAGCTCTAGATTGACTCATCCTTCCGTCCGTCCGAGGTCGGGAAAATGAGGACCGATTGTTGGGGGCAAATATGCTGACTCTGTAAACCGCTCAAGAGAGGGCTGTAGAGCACTAGGAAGCGGTATATAAATCTTAAGTGGTATGTTGAATTCAGAATGTAATATTGCCGGTAAGGGTAAAGGTAAAGGTTCCCCCACACATGCGTGCTAGTCGTTTCCGACTCTAGGGGCCGGTGCTCATCTCCGTTTCAAAGCCGAAGAGCCAGCGCTTATCCGAGGACGTCTCGGTGGTCATGTGGCCGGCATGACTAGACGCCAAAGGCGCACGGAACGCTGTTACCTTCCCACCGGAGTGGTCCCTATTTTTCTACTTGCATTTTTACATGCTTTCGAACTGCTAGGTTGGCAGAAGCTGGGACGGGTAACAGGCGCTCACTCTGCTACGCGGCACTCAGGATTCGACCCGCCAAACTGCCGACCTTCTGATCGACAAGCTCAGCGTCCTAACCCACTGAGCCACCGCGTCCCTGTTAATATTGCCGGTACTCAACTACAAATTCTTCATCTCATAAGCCTTCGGTCTGTAAAACTAATTTGGGTTCTACCAATAAACGTGGGAAAAAGAAATAAAGAATAAATTTAGGATAGGCAAAGATTAATCAACAAAGATTATGAGGAGGCTAAAACACACAAAGAAGGGTTGCAGGAACTGGGTGGGTCTAGTCTAACGAAGAGGAGGACTAGGGGGGGTGTGACATGATAGCAGTCTTCCAATATTTGAGGGGCTGCCAAAAAGGAGGGGGTCAAATTATTTTCCAACGCCCCCCCTGAAGGCAGGACAAGAAGCAACGGATGGAAACTCATGACGGAGAGAAGCAACCTGGAATTAAGGAGAGATTTCCTAACGGTGAAAACAATTAGTCAGTGGAACAGCTTGCCTCTCTTAAGTTGTGGGTGCTCCAACACTGGAGGTTTTTATAAAGAGACTGGACAACCAGAATGGTCTAGGGGCGAGTCTCCTGCTTGTGCAGGGGGTTGGACTAGATGACCACCCGGCTCCCTTCTCTTAACTTTCTTTTTCAATGCTAACATTCCCCATCGTTAGAAGCAATGGCTCACAGCATCCTCGAAGGACTGGGAAGCGGGTGAATGGATGGTGTAGGATGGGTTATAAAATATGACAATGCCAGCCAGTGATAATTAGCCACCCTCTGGAACAGACAGGCAACACTGAAGGCTAAACGATGGATTGTGAGTCTTAGAGCAACAACTACAACCCCCTGATTAGGTGAGTTAGGAGATCGTGCTGGACAAATTTTAATCTCTCTTCTAACGCACTGTTTCTCAAACTCAGCATCTTGAAGATACGTGGACTTCAAATCCAACCATCTTCAAGTTGCCAAGGTTGAGGAACGCTGTTCTAACTCAAACCATCCAGGGTCTGTTCTCACCTGTCTGAACATTTTGTGGGGGAAAAAACTGCCATTGAGCCTCTGCCGATTCGACACAATGCAGCCGAATAAATAAGTAGGTAAGTAGAATAAAAGGAAACGCACAAAAGCCATCAAAGTGTATTTTAATGGTTGCAATGTTTTCCAGTCACTTAATGGGGCATCCAGCTTTTTCCCCTTTTCGGCATGCCAATAATTTTGAGCATAGAATTAAAAGTGAGGTGCGACCATGTTGCACAACTCCTTCCCATTAGCCAAACTGCCTTCTTCTTACACCGGGTTGATCTTGCCTACTGGAGTTAACATCTAGGTAGTCCTCGACTTACGACGGTCGCCGCGTCCCCCCGGGCTCACGTGATCCCCTTATGCGACCTTCTGACAAGGGGAGAAGCCAGATTGACTTAACAACCGTGTCATAAAGCTTAACAAACGGGTGGCGAGAAAGGTCGTATAATGGGGCAAAATTCACGACATGTCTCGCTTAGCCACAAAAAAATTGGAGCTCAGTTTGGGGCGTTAAGTCGAGGACTACCTAACCACATGCAAACATATATCCAAGTGCTTAAATTCACTTTAGGGTAACTTCAAAGTCTCTCCACATAAGTTTACGCCTTCGTTTATTTGGTGTGCAATACAGAAGCGATTCCCCTGTGCCTTCCTCCGGAATATTTCCTGACTTCCCAATCTAACCTACATTCCAAAGCTTTCTTAGTGGCCTCCCATTCAAATAATAACCAAGGTCTGATCCTACTTAAGCTTCCAAGATCAATCAGCCGGGGACGGACGCTGCCACCCGCTCCGATTAATCAGCACACATTTGCAGTTCTCGTTCTCACCCGTGTGTATATATACGCACACCCCGAAAGCATTTTACATTTCTTTTGACATCTCTCCAAATTCAGGAAAATTTTAAATCCCCATTTCACAGCCTGTCAACCTAGGAACGAGACGCGCTCCCTCAAATTAGGAGCAAATCAACTGCTGGACTGTCTGTGTGTGTGTGTGTGTGTGTGTGTGTACACACACACACACACAACGAATTAATTCTCAAAGCTTTGCTTCCCCCCGCCCCGCTTTTTCAAGCGATGACGGCTGCTCCTTCCCCGGCGAAATTGTGGAGCACAAGTAAAATAAAATTGGATGAGTAGCAGCGTTTTATTTACTTAAGGAGGAGCGTGAAATCCCTCTGAAAACTAGCATGAAAATACTGACTACGACGGTTTCCAGCTACGGCACCTTAAAAGCTAAAAACACCCCTCAGGTTCGTTCCACACACACACACACGCACCTCTGAGGATTTTTAGCCTGGTTCTGTGGAATGTTTTGGCTACGATTCATACACTTTCTGGCACAAGTATTTCCTCTGTTCCTCCCGGCTACATTTGAGTAATGGAAACCATTCCCAAAAGGGCAGTTCTACTGGTATATATCCAATTTGGCGGAGTTGTCTCCTCTTCATAGCATGGAGTCCCAGCAGCTCTTTTGAGTGGTACCTGTATTGGTTTCGGTTGGTGACTTGAAGAGCTAATTTTACACATCCTTGTTGCTCCTGGTTTACCGCAGAGGGCCGCCCTTCAGCTTTTGCATCGGCCGAAGTGTCCAAACCAGGTCCGGCGTCAGAAAACTCCACTTTTTTCCAAACAGGCAGTCCACGAAATTCCACCTTTGGCTGAATACCCGGGCCTTTCTCGCTTTCCTTGGACTGGCCGAGGGATTTCCCTTTCAAAAGCCGGTGGATCATGTTATCGGTGAGCAAGGTGCCCTTTTTTTTCAGCTCCAAGCGCTCCGCGGCGGCCCCTTCCGGATTAAACGGCAGCGGCTTTCGGCTGGCGTCTAAACGGACTTCTAAGTCAACGGACCTGACGTGAGGCAAGATTGCGTGGAACTTGACAAACTGGGGGCCGCCCAACACGTCCTCCAGGAGAGACCAGGCCGCCTCGAATTCGTGCTTCAAAAAATAGTTCTGCATTTTCCCCGCCATCTCCTGCTTGCTTTGGATGCTCAGACGACTGCCGGTGTAGGCCGGACACTCGATCCCTACCGTCCCGTCCAGGGTGAAAAAATCTTTCCAGAGGTCATGTCTACAGACGTTGCTCAGCTCGATAAACTCGGGACTCAACACGTAGTCAAGCAATTCGTAGGGGAAACGCTCCACAAAGGCCAAGCTGATTAAGGAGGTGATCAAATGCTCCGGGAATTTATTGTATTCGAACAACCTCGACTCCAGCTGCTCCAGCAGGCTGCCGTAAAACAATTCCCCGTTGGGAGGCTGGTAGTTCAAGGTCCCAAAAGACCACAACAATTTCGCGATGTCCTTGGATCGGCAAACAGCCGCCTTGGCGGGCACCACCGCCGCAATGGCGTTCAGGATGCCTTCGTCGCAGTAGCGCAACGAGGAGCAGGTAAACGCGATGTGCATGACCCCCGGTATGCTGATGGTGGAGATTCTGGGAGGAATCACCCGCCCGAGCTCCTTTAGAAAGTCCAGGTGATCCAAGTGGATTCCACGGAGCATTTTCAGCACGTTCACGATGGCAAAACTGCTCATGTTTGCCAAGGAGCCACAAATTTTGTCTCCGATTTTTCTCAAGAGGGGCTCGGACATGTTACTCTGCGCCTTGAAGAAGCCCAAGCAGATGACTCCCACTTCCTCCGGATTGAGAGCGGGCAGATGTTTCGAGACCGAGGCCTCCAACTTCTTTATTAACTCCTCGGGAGCCCCACGGCCTTCGCCGATGATGTAGACCAGCTGGACCAACTGGGTCAAAGACGGGTCCTTCCAGTTGGCGTTGACGTCGTTCAACATCGCGTCTAGGTACTGGGGCACTTTGCAGTTCAAACAACGCCACAGATCGGCCACCAGTAGTTGCTGATCCAAGCTCAGCAGCTCGATCCGTCGGCCGCACTCGGCTTCCACGGCCTTCAACATGTAATGGACGGGCGGGACGCCCAAGGCCACAAAGGCTTTCAAAAGCACGATCAGCTCGGCGTTCCCAAACCGCTGGACGCTCCTAACCACAGCCTGACACAGCACCGCGAAGCTGGAGCCGGATTTGAAGGCTTGGCGTTTTTCTGCCGGCAAATGGCTCAGCCGGAGGAAAGAGTTCACAATGTCCTTGGGCTTCATGTACTCTTTCAACACGGAGACGTTCTGCAAGATAAAGTGGTATTCTTCGGCAGGAAGGGGCTGAAGGCGTTGATCTGGGTTGTAACACAGAGATCTGTACCCGGGTCTTTGCTTCTGGAATTGTCTAGCCACTTCCTTGCTGCCGTCTGCCTTTAAATGGACCTCATCCTTGTCGTTCTTGATGGAGGACAACAGCCAGGAGTCGCTGGGTGAAGCTTGAGTGCAGAAAGCCTTGCTCTTTCCCCAACCGAGAAAGCTGTTCTTTATTCTTGAAGGCCTTGAAAGACAGAGAACCCTGGGTGCATTCTGGATGCGTCGGATGCTAGTTCTGGAGCCGACGGATTCAAGAGATCCTTCTCTCAAAGCTTGGTGGGCACCACGGTGAAGGAGACCCTTCGGTTCCCAGGGAATGGAAGGATAAGAACTTAACGGGTAACCTGGTGGCTTCCGTGCTTTGAGCACCACAGCAACTATAGGATGTCTGCCTCTTCTTTGGATGTTTTGGCTCGCCTGGTCTTGGGGGAAGCTCTTCGGGGTCTCCGCCTTGGGAAATGCAGTTGTCCTACCAGACCGCCCTGAAAATCTTCGGCATATTATCCTCGCAGACATGGTCAGAATTATCAGGCCAGGTACTGAAAAAAGGGCAGATGGAAGAATAAGTGGCTTCCACTTCTTCTGTCGTTATCAAGACATATTCTGAAAGGCTACATTTACCCAGAATCCAATGCGCTCTACACCCAAAGAAAACCAAGAGAGTAACTAGAAACGACTCTACTTAGCTCTGCACGCTCTCCTTTGGCATACGTTTAGTAGTTCAGGCACCAGGCTTGAAAGCAAGAAATGGGGAGTTCTAGTCCCGCCTTAGCCTTGAAAGCCAGCTGGGTGACTTTGGGCCAATCACCGGGAGACAGTGAGTTCTAGTTCCACCTTGGGAAGGAAAGCCGGCTGGGTGACTTTGGGCCAATCACCAGGAGATGGTGAGTTCTAATCCCACCTTAGGCATGAAAGTCAGTTGGGTGACTTTGGGCCAATCACCGGGAGACGGTGAGTTCTAGTTCTACCTTGGGAAGGAAAGCCGGCTGGATGACTTTGGGCCAATCAACGGGAGACGGTGAGTTCTAGTCCCACTTTAGGCAGGAAAGCCTGCTGGGTGACTTTGGGCCAATCACCGGGAAATGGTGAGTTCTAGTTCCACCTTCGGAAGGAAAGCCGGCTGGGTGACTTTGAACCAATCAACAGGAGATGGTGAGTTCTAGTCTTGCCTGAGGCATGAAAGCCTGCTGGCTTTGGGCCTGTCCCTCTCTCTCAGCCCAACCCACCTCACAGGGTTGTTGTGGGGAAAATAGGAAGAGGCAGGGGTGTTGGACATGTTCGCTGTCTTGAGGTATTTGTAAAAATAATAAAGGTGAGGAATGAATGAATGAATGAATGAATGAATGAATGAAGGCGCCCAGAAATGAAGGAGTCAATTATTTCAGGACTAGGAAATTTCCCTCCCCAAATTGGGTTTATTTTTTTATTCCTGACCCATACACCATCCTTGTATTTACAAAAAGAGAGAAGCACGCAATCCATTGATAATACCAGTGTCTGTCCTCCTCCCACACACATATGCAAAAACACACATGGATATTAAACCTTGAGTATGTATCTCATCCCTCCATCCCTCCCTCCAACTTTTCAAGCTCTCCACCAAAAACTTTCACGTTATACCAACCAAGGTTTCTCTTTCAGTAAATCCTGCCCTTTTCTTGACATCCTGGATGGATATCCTGATTTTGCTACTACGAACTTCACCCAACTCTCAAACCCAAGCATGGCATCATGGCGCCTGAGTCTATTTCCCTATGATAAGAAAATTGAAATAACGCATGTCTCTTTCTTAGGTGGCTCCATCGAAAGTGCAAAACTTCCATTTTCGACACTCTTCAATGTTAGGAAGCACAGATGCCTCCCACCTGGACAATGGAGACTCAAGAAGCCCACACATCTTAAAAGTTGCTGAGGGTGTGGAACAATGGAGTAATGGCTACAGTGCTGGGCCAGCAATCAGAATATTTATTGTGAGTTCTAGTCCCACCTAAGGCATGAAAGCCAGCTGGGTGACTTTGGGCCAATCACCAGGAGACAGTGAATTCTAGTCCTGCCTTAGACATGAAAGCCAGCTAGGTGAATTTGGGCCAATCACCAGGAGATGGTGAGTTCTAGTCCTGCTTTAGGCATGAAAGCCAGCTAGGTGACTTTGGGCCAATCACCAAGTTACTGTGAGTTCTAGTCCCGCCTTAGGCATGAAAACCAGTTAACTGACTTTGGGCCAATCACCTGGAGACGGTGAGTTCTAGTCCCACCTTAACCGCTGTGTGACTAACCTAACAATTGCAGTGATTCACTTAATGACTGTGGCAAGAAAGGTCGTAAGAGGAAAAATTCACTTAACTGCAGTCTCGCTTAGCAACAGAAATTTTGGGCTCAATTGTGGTCGTTAAGTTGAGGACTAAATGTTCTATCATCTATCTATCTGTCTATCTATCTATCTATCTATCTATCTATCTATCTATCTATCTATCTATCATCTATCTATCTATCTATCTATGTATCTATCTATCTATCTCTACATACATAAATACATACATACATACCAGGTTTCCCCGAAAATAAAACCGGGTCTTTTTTTTTTTCCCCTCCTCCAAAAGAGGCACCAGGTCTTATTTTCGGGATAGGCCTTACCCCACCTCCAGCACCGACAGCCCCACCCAGCCGGTCCGCTTCTTCTGTGGCCGAAGTTCTGCAGCTGCATTCGGGCCTGCATTTTGCAGTCAGGCCTTTCCAGAAGGCCTAAGCAGCCGAGTACCGAATTGAATCCATAGCTTGGTTCTTGGTTGCAGAGGCCTTCCGGAAAGGCCCGTGACCGAGAAATGCAGGCCTGGCTGCAAAAGAGGCCTCAGAAGAAGTGGGCCTGCGAGGAGAGGCCTGGCTGCAAGGGAAGCGGGTGCGGGGCGCATGGGGCAGATCCATACCCCCACCCCAGCTTGATTTTTAGGTGTGTGCCTCGCCCCAAAACTAGGGGTTATTTTTGGGATAGGGCTTATATTAGGCCCACCCCCCAAAATCAAGCTAGGGCTTATTGTTGGTGTAGGCCTTAACTTTCGGGGAAACACGGTAGTACGTATTGTCAGCATTTTTCCTTCGAGTTCAACTTTTGTCTGTCGAGCTACTGCGACAAATGCTGTTATAATTTTCAAAGCAGAAGCCCCAGAGAACTGCACAATTTCTCAAGCCAGGCAACCGAGGTACGTTTTTCAAGTTACTGATGCTACTGTAAAATGAATGAATGAATGAATGAAGTCAAGTTCTCGATAGTCCTAAAACAGGGTTAGGCAACCTTGGCTCTTTTATGACTCCTGGACTTCAACTCCCAGAATTCCTGAGCCAGCATGGCTCAGCTTGGAAACCTCTTCCTTTCCCCTCAGCATGGCTGGCTCAGGAATTCTGGGAGTTGAAGTCCATGAGTCATAAAAGAGCCAAGGTTGCCTACCCCTGTCCTAAAATATACAAATTCACTCGCTCAAGCCTACCTTAAGGGCCAGGGAGATACGGAGCCAATTAAGTGACTTATCGGATTATTGTTCCCAGGAAAAGGAGTTACCGGCAGTCCTCGACTTATGTCCAGAACTGAGCCCAAAATTTTTCGCCGCTAAACAAAAGTGGCTAAAACGAGATTTGCTCCATTTTTGCAACCTTTCTTGCCACAGTTCTTAAAATGAATCGCTGCCGTTAAGTGAATCATGCGGCCATGAAGGAAATCTGGCTTCCTCCATTGTCTTGGCTTGTTGGAAGCTGGCTGGAAAGGTTTACCAAGGGGGATCATGTGGTCCGGGGACACTGCAACTGTTTAAGTACATGCCAGTTGCCAAGCGTCCGGGTTTCGATCATGGGGATGTCACAACGGTCGCAAAGTGTGAAAAACGGGGACGAGTCGCTTCTTTTCAGTCCAGCTGTAGCTTCGAACGGTCACTAAACGAACAGTTGTAACTGGAGGACTACCTGTGTCGGGAGTTATAAATGGTCCATTTAATTTAGAGCTGTCTCTTATGCTTTCAAAAAAAGCTAAAAAGGGTTTCCAATCTTTGGAGAATGGCAAGTCCCATTAACAAACTTTTGGTCTACAAAATGCATAATAATTAAATTAATAATAATAATAATACGTTGGAAGGGACCTTGGAGGTCATCTAGTCCAACCCCCTGGTCAGGCAGGAGACCCTATACCATTTCAGACAAATGGCTGTCTAGTCTCTTCTTGAAAACTTCCAGTGTTGGAGCATTCACAGCTCCTGAAGGCAGGTTGTTCCACTGGTTCATTGTTTTCACTGTCAGGAAATTTCTCCATCCATTGCTTCTTGTCCTGCCTTCAGGAGCTTTGGAGAATAGCTTGATTCCCTCTTCTTCGGGGCAGCCCCTCAAATACTGGAAGACTATCTATAATTCAGAATAACATGGACCTTGGAGTACCAATTGCTTCATGTCCTGCCTCTGGGTGCTATGGAGTATAAATTGGTCCCGTCTTTCTTGTACAGCCCTTCAAGTATCAGGTCTTAGGGACGCCTAAGCCTTAACAGATTAATAGAGGTAGAAGGGGCCTTGGATGTCTTCTAGGTCAGGAATTCTGGGAGTTGAAGTCCACAAGTCATGAAGGGGCCTAGGCCTAGGCCACGGGTAGGCAACCTTGGCTCTTTTATGACTGGTGGACTTCAACTCCCAGAATTCCTGAGCCAGCCACGCTGAGGAGAAACGGAGAGGTTTCCAAGCTGAGCCATGCTGGCTCAGGAATTCTGGGAGTTGAAGTCCACCAGTCATAAAAGAGCCAAGGCTGCCTACCCCCTGGCCTATACCGTTCCAGATAAGTGGGTGTCCAGTCTCTTCTTAAAAACCTCCAGTGATGGAGCACCCACAACTTCTGGAGGCAAGTCGTTCCACTGGTTAATTGTTCCGTCCGGAAATTTCTTCTTAGTTTAATTCTTCCATTCGTTTCATTTACCTTTTTTTTTTCCAGGTAGCTCCCCCCCCCCCCCCCCCCGCATCCCAAATGAAGCATAATATAAAGATAGAATTTTGTTTACAGCTGGTGTAAGATTTTCGAGCAGACATTTTGTTTTTGTTCTTTCCGATAGCAAACGGGGCCAGGGCGGTCTATAAAATGGTGCAAAGGATAGGGAATTCTTTGTCCCTCTCCTTCCATCCTTGCAATCAGTCCCTTGCAGGAAAAAAAAAGAAATAGAAAGCAGGCAGGAAGATTCGTGAAACTGCACAGGGTGCGCAGGATTTGGATTAAAGGGAAGGAGACCACGATCTGTTATTGCCACCTAGTGCTAGGAAGAACCAGTAGTAAAACGATAGCAGCCCTCCTCTGAAAAATATGAGCATAAATTGCTGGCTACAATAAGGGTGAAGAACAATGTAATCCCCAAGGTGCTTTCTTGGTTTTTTTTTTTCCGAAGACGTTTCGCTTCCCATCCAAGAAGCTTCTTCAGCAACGAAACGTCTTCGGAAAAGCACCTTAGGGACAACCATGACCTGGATGACTGAGAATCTCCATAGAGATAGGGATAGGGAGAATAGAATAGAAATAGAATATAGGCTATAGAACAGAATATAGACTATAGGAATAGAATAGAACAGAATAGAGACTGTAGGAATAGAATATAGAATATAGGAATAGAATGTAGACTATAGGAACAGAATAGAATACAATAGAATAGAATAGGATAATGATAATAGAATAAAATAGAATAATAGATAATATAGGAATAGAACAGAATATAGACTATAGGAATATAGACTATAGGAATAGAATAGAATATGGAATAGAATAGACTATAGGAATAGAATATAGACTATAGGAATAGAATAGAATAGAATAGAATAAATAGAATAGAATAAATAGAATAGAATAGAATAGAATAGAATATAGAATATAGAAATAGAATATACATGGAATAGAATAGAATATAGGAATAGAATAGAATATATGGAATAGAATAGAATATAGAATATAGGAATAGAATATAGACTATAGGAATAGAATATGGAATAGAATAGACTATAGGAATAGAATAGAATAGAATATAGAATATAGGAATAGAATGTAGACTATAGGAATAGAATATGGAATAGAATAGACTATAGGAATAGAATAGAATAGAATATAGAATATAGGAATAGAATAGAATAGAATATATATGGAATAGAACAGAATATAGGAATATAATAGAATAGTATATGGAATAGAATAGAATATAGAATATAGGAAGAGAATGTAGACTATAGGAATAGAATATAGAGGAATAGAATAGGATAGGATAGGAGCTGCAAGGGACCTTGGAGGTCTTCTAGTCCAGCCCCCTGCTCAAGCGGGAGAACCTATACCATCTCAGACAGGTGACTGTCTAGCCTCTTCTTAAAAATCTCCAGTGATGGAGCGCCCACGATTTCTGGTGGCAAGCTGGTCTTCACTGTTAGGAAGTTTCTGCATAATATTAGGTGCCTAACTTACGGATCTAAGATTGTATTTATATTAAGGCAAAGGGCCTGAAGCTTTGCAGGTTGCAACGTGTGCATTCTAGGGGCATTTTCACACCCAAAAGGCTCCTGCTAAGACCCGGGAAACTGCTGTCCCTCCGAGCGGCAATCTCCCTCTTCTTCCTAAAAGGAGAACCTGGAGTAATCAGACACCTTTACGTTGCTACAAAGCACAGGCAGCCCATGAGTTACTACCCCAACAAGAGTCCCAAAATTTCTGTTGCTAAGCGAGACCGTCGTTTGGTGAATTTTGGCCCATTTTACCCCTACCCTTGCCGCGTTGCTAAGTGAATCGCTGCTCTCTGTAACAGTCGTTAAGCGAATCTGGCTTCCTCCCCCCTCCCCGCTCCCTTGACTTTTGCTTGTCAGCAGCTCCACAAAAGGGGACGCTGCGACCGTCCTAAATAGGAGCCAGTTGCCGAGCGCTCGAATGCTGATCCTGTGACTGCAACGGTCGTTAAGTGGGGAAAAACCGGTCGGAAGTCACTTTCTCCGTCCCACTGTAACTTCGGGAACGGTCACTAAGCGGGTGACGACAAACCGAGGACTAGAGATAGCCCTCAACTTGCAGCAGTCCACCTAGGTACCGCTTAAAAGCGACGGCGACAGGGGAAAATCAAGTGACTGACGACGGCTTTCGCACTTACGACCAAGCGGATGGGTCACGTGATCAAAACCCGAGCGCTTGGCCACCGGCTCCTATTGACGACGGTTGCAACGTCCTGGGGGGAGGGAGCGGTGTCACGTGACCCCGCCCCCCCACTTTTGCCATTCCAGGGGAGGAGCAGGAGGAGGCGGAGCCTCTGCAGGGCCCTCCCCTTCGATTGCGCAACGCCCGGGCTTGACGTCGCAGGGACGAATCAACGGCCTTCCCCAACGCGGCGCCCTCCGGAGCACGAAACGCCCCTCGCCTGGGGGCGGGGCCCACGGGGGCTGTGACGTAGGCGCGCGGGGCGGGGCTCGCGCGCCAGCCCTCCCCCCCCCGCGCGACTGCGTCTACGTCTCTGCGGGACGTGGGGAGGGGGGGGAGGAGGGGGTGGCTAACCGGTCCGCTTCCTCCCTTCAGCCGCCGGCCCCCTCCCCGCCTCGGCTTGAAAACACCGGCCGGCCCTTCTTCCCCGTCCCACACTCACCGCGGGCTGCCTTCCCGTTTCGTTCGGCCACGGCTCGGGCGAAGCTGCCCTTTCTTCCACCCTCCCCTTCCCCTCCGCGGGACCACTTCCGGTCAGGTGTCAGTCGCGCACTTCCGGCGAAGAGCCTAACGGCCGACGAACCTCGCGCAGGCGCCGTTTGGAAAAGGTAGCTTTGGGGGGCCGGAAGGGAAGGGAAGGGCGCCTGGTCTGCTTCCGCGCGCATGCTCGGAGAAATAGCGGCGACGACGACGACGACATTGCGCAGGCGCCAGAGGGCGCTCGGGAGCGTGCCGGGATGGTGGTGGTGGAAGTGGGTAGTCCTCGACGTACGACCGCAGTTGAACCCAACCTGGATGTTGCTAAGCCAGACCGTCGTTGACCGAGTTTTGCCCCGTTTTTTACAAGTTTTCTTCTCGCTCTCGTTCCGCCGGGACCTGAAGACCTGGCTCTTTGAGCTTTCCGGCCAGGACTGAGAACTTTTAATTTTTAATTTATTGTAATTGGGTTTTTTTTAATTAGAGTTAAGGGTTTTAGATTTCATCAAGGATAATTTAATTTATTTTCATTTGTTATTAACTTTTGTATTGTTATATTGTCTTAATTGCCTTGTGAACCGCCCTGGGTCCTACGGGAGAAGGGCGGTATATAAGTCTAAATAATAATAATAATAAATAAAGTGAATCGTTGCAAGGTCTTAAATTAGTCGCACGGTCGTCAAGCGAATGTGGCTCCCCCGCCAATGAGTTTGCTTGTCGGAAGGTCGCAAAAAAGGGGATCACGTGACCCTTGAGGACGCTGCAACCGTCATAAGTACGAGTCAGTTGCCGAGCCTCTGAATTTTGATCGTACGTGACCCTGGGGACGCTGCAATGGTTGTAAGGGTGAAAAATGGCTTTTAAGTCAGTGCCCTTGTAACCTTGAATGGTCACTAAGTGAATGGCTGTAAGTCGAGGACTACCTGTGAAACCAGGAAACAACAGTGCCGGGTTTTTTTTTATGATGATTAAATAATGTCAATCAAGGCTTCTTGAGTCTGTTGAGGGACCAGGGAAAGGAGGAAACCTTTGCAAGTTCGAAATGCCTGAACGTTTGAAGGAGAACGATTGTGAAAAGCATCCCAATGTAATTTTTTTATTTTTAAAAAAGATACTCAAAAAGTTGGACAATAATTGATGTGAGCTGCATAGTTGGTGGTTTTCTTGCAGACTTCTAGCACTGATGATGTCACCTAGTTGGGTCATGAAACGTCTGCAAGAAAACCACCCAGCTCAGAGAGCACCAAGGGACCACACAGTTCTCCTCCTCCTCCTCGCACTGATGATGTTACCTAGTTGGGTCATGAAACGTCTACAAGAAAACCACCCAGCTCAGAGAGCACCAAGGACCCCACAGTCGTCGTTGTCCTCCTCCTCCTCCTAGCACTGATGATGTTACCTAGTTGGGTCATGAAATGTCTACAAGAAAACCACCCAGCTCAGAGAGCACCAAGGACCCCACAGTCGTCGTCATCCTCCTCCTCCTCCTAGCACTGATGATGTTACCTAGTTGGATCATGAAACGTCTGCAAGAAAACCACCCAGCTCAGAGAGCATCAGGGCTCCTTCACTTCAACCCTGAGTTACAAAGATTCTCCTTTATCAGATTCAATTATTTCAAAACAGATCCAGAGATTTAAGCCACTTCCTCCCCAGCTTCTTGGAATCGTATACAGAGTTGGTTGCCTCTTTTTGCCTATCTCGTGCTCCCAAAAAAATACAGCTGGGAGATAAAGCAGCCTGGAAAAGCAACTTTTGTCTGTTAACAGAATTCACTTATCGAGGCCTAATAGTTTTGCACACGGCTATAAATAGAGGATTTGCTAAGCCGTGTCTGCTTCTGGGCTGGCGATGTTGTGAAACCGTTTTCTTCTTGCCCAGAGGCTCAAGATACTTTCCTAATATAGGCAGTCCTCAATGTAACGACCTCAACCGAGTCCAAAATTCCCGCTGCTAAGCAAGACAGTCGTTAAGTGAATTTTGCCCCATTTTATGAGCTTTTTACCACAGTGGTTAAGTGAATCACGCTGCCCTTAAGCAGATCTGGCTTCTCCCATTGACCTTGCGTGTCCAAAGGTCGCAAAAGGGGATCACTTGACTCCCAGACACTGCAACCGTCATAAATATGAGTCAGTTTGCCAAGCGTCCAAATTTTGATCATGTGACCCCTGGGGATGCTGCAACCGTCATAAGTGCAAAAAAAAACCAAAACACAAAAAACCCAGTCGTTTTACTTTTTCCAGTCCCTTTGTAATCTTGAACGGTCACCGAACAAATAGTTGTAAGTCGAGGCCTTGTAAAATCAGGAAACGCACAGTGCTGTTTTTAAAGCTTTAAAAATTGGACTGAATTCAAGTCCCTTCCTTCTCAAAATGAGGCTTGTCACACTGGTGTTTCTTTCAGCCCTGTTTTCCTCAAAGCTTATCTGAAGGGATCAAATCTACCTTCCACGGAGCTTTTGATAAATGGCCAACTGGAAATGCCGTAAATCAGATATTTTCAAACACGGGAATTCTGGCAAGGCAGCAGCTGTGCAGCTCATTTTCGGCCCGGGCAAGAATTGAATGGGCTGAAGGGTTTAATAATCCCAGACCTGTTTGTTCAGAAGATAGTCACACTATCCGCTCTAATCTCTTGTAAGTATTGTTAAGTTTCTGCGGCTATAGAAATAACAACAGGCGGAATCCTAGCCTGGAGCCCTTTGGAATTCAAGGGCATTTACTTCTGTTTAAATCTGATTTAGGTTTCTGATGCCATTGTGCAGATCCAGAGTCACTTGAGAGTTAATCTAAGACAGGGGTCTTCCAACTTGGCCCTTTTAGGACTTGTGGACTTCAACTCCCAGAATTCCTCAGCCAGCTTGCCCGGCTGAGGAATTCTGGGAGTTGGTCCACAAGTCCTAAAAGGGCCAAGTTGGAAGACCCCTGATGTAGACTTTAAAAGGAATGGACTTCAACTCCCAGAATTCCTCAGTCAGCATGCCTGGCTGAGGAATTCTGGGAGTTGAAGTCCACAAGTCATAAAAGGGCCACGTTTGAAGACCCCTGATCTAAGAGGATCACGTAACACTCCGTCCACTTTCCATGTTTTATTAAAGTTGTGTTAGATGGGACTTTTGTAATCTCACTTTTCAAAGCGTCCTGAGCTTCTTGGGTGGTTCTGCCCTTCAGGATTCTCATCCAGGTCTTCCTTCCCAAGTTCCCTCTAGGTTTACTGAAATCTTAAATTCCAAGAGGGAAAGACGAGAAACAATGGTTGGAAACTGATCAAAGAGAGAAGCAACCTAGAATTAAGGAGAAACTTCCTGACAGTGAGGACAATCAACCAGCAGTGGAACAGCTGGCCACCAGAAATCGTGGGCGCTCCGTCACTGGAAGTTTTAAAGAAGAGACTGGACAATCACCTGTCTGAGATGGTATAGGACAGGTCCTCCTGCTTGAGCGGGGGGCTGGACTAGAAGACCTTCAAGGTCCCTTCCAGCTCTATTCTATTCTATTATTCTATTCTATTCTATTCTATTCTATTCTATTCTATTCTATTCTATTCTATTCTATTCCATTCCATTCCATTCCATTCCATTCCATTCCATTCCATTCTATTGCATTGCATTGCATTGCATTGCATTGCATTGCATTGCATTGCATTGCATTACATTATATTAACTTGTATATTATATTATAGTTTGGCTTTGTTCTTTCGCTTGTGCTTGCATAGTTGAATTCCAATACAGGTAGTCCTCTACTTATGATGACAATTGAGCTCCAAGTTTCTGTCAGTAAGCAAGACAGGTGTTAAGTGAATTTTGTCCCATCTTACGATCAATATTTGCTAGAAATATAGGAAAGGTTTTTCCTGTTGAACTTCCTGCAAATGCCACATGATCTCACTTTGGAAATCAAAGCGCATCTTTGAAATAGTTTTGCAGTGGACTTTTTAAAAGTTTTCTCTTCTTATCAGCCAAGAGGCAGAGGTCGGCCAAGCTAATAAATTACCCGAATAAATCACTTTTTTTTAGTGTTCTCCAGAACAAACATTCCACGTTTACAATCCAGTTTTACAGTTTGGACACCTACATCAGCGGGACAAAAATTCTTTTAGTCACTGCGATCCTCGTTTTTCGAAAACTCCTTTAGAAAAGTCAACCAGTGTTTTAAAAACTAGAATTGCAATCAAATTATCTGAAAGCTATCCTTGGGCCTCTAGGAAGTCTCACCACTGTTTGACTTTCAGTTCGATAATTTAGGAACGTTAAGCACAACAAAAAATCAAATTAAAACAAATTTGAAAAGCAGCAGTCAGGTTGCCCAGTCAGACGAGTTTCAAAAAAAAAAAAAAAGCCTCCAGTGAGAGGCATGACTAAAATAATGTGGAAATTGATGACAGGCCCGTTAATTAAATCTGCTGTTTAGCAAAGGCCTTAATTGGTCTGTGACAAGTTCCCGGAATAAATGCAAGGAAGAGTTGATTGCTTCTCTGCTCTTATTAATGCTGCCTTCCTCTCTGTGTTTGAATAACTGAATTAGAGTCCTGCATATATAATAAATACCTTGTCATGGTTCTTGTCATGAAACTCTTCAAAAGAACTTTGAGACATTGTTTACCTTAAAGGATCTTTTATTCGAGTAGCATAATCGAATAAAACTGAATCGAAGCCAAAAACTGAATTCCCCTCCCCTGGGCACACAGTATCAAAGCACAATTCCCTCCTTCAATTAAGAGTCATAAATCACATTCCCCTATTAGCTTGAAGCACGGGTTTCCTCTCCAGCTCTCCAGCCCACTGCTCCATCAGGGCTCTGGGCTCAGTAACCTTGATTCTCACGCTAGGTTTAGTGTTGTTATGTCTAGCTGGACTCTCATTCACATCCCCCCCCTCCCAGCACCATCTAACTCTAAAAGCCAAAGGGGAAAAGATGGCTACATTTCCATCTGTTGTCAATGGAAAAACATCTGACGTTAGCAGCGTTGACATATCTGTTCTCCGTGAAGTCCAGTTACAGTATTAACGGTGAGATGAATCTGGATGTCCTCAAGAGGACTGGAATGGAAATTTGAGCTGAAACATATGAAGAACTGTTGCAGGAATTGGATGTGTTTATTTTAATGGGGGAAAAAAGGACCCGGTGTGACATGATAACAGTCTTCCAACATTTGAGGGGCCGCCACAAAGAAGGCAGGACAAGAAGCAATGGATGGGAATATCTAAAAAGTTGAATCACGGCACACTGGACCAAAACCTGTTAATCGGAGACGTTTCGTTGCTCATCCAAGCAACTCCATCGGCCGCGATAAAACATTACAGATAGTCCTTGGCTTACGATCACAACTGCAGCCCAAGATTTATGTTGTTCAGCGAGACACTTGTTAAGCGGCTTTTGCCCCATTTAACGACCCTCCTTGCCACGGTTGTTAAGTGAATCGCCGCACTTGATAAGTTAATAACACGGTTGTTAAGTGAATCTGGCTTTCGCATTGTCTGGAAGTCACAAAAGTTGATCACGTGACCCTGGGACACTGCAAGGGTCACCATATCACAAAAAGGATCTTGAGAGTTTGGAAAAAGTGCAGAGAAGAGCAACTAAGAAGATGCAAGGCCTGGAGACTAAAACATACGAAGAACGGCTGCGGGACTTGGGTTTGGCTAGTCCAGGGGTAGGCAACCTCGGCTCTTTTATGACTCATGGACTTCAACTCCCAGAATTCCTGAGTCAGCATAGCTGACTCAGGAATTCTGGGAGTTGAAGTCCATGAGTCATAAAAGAGCCGAGGTTGCCTACCCCTGGGCTAGTCTAAATAAAAGAAGAAATAGGGGAGACATGATAGCAGCATTCCAGTATTTGAGGGGCTGCCACCAAGAAGAGGGGGGGTCACGTTATTCTCCAAAGCACCAGAGGGCAGGACGAGAAACAATGGTTGGAAGCTGAACCAAGAGAGAAGCAATTCTAGAATTAAGGAGAAACTTCCTAACAGTGAGGACAATTAACCAGTGGAACAGCTTGCCACCAGAAATCGTGGGCACTCCATCACTGGAGATTTTTAAGAAGAGACTGGATAATCACTTGTATGGGATGGTATAGGTTCTCCTGCTTGAGCAGGGGGCTGGACTAGATGACCTCCAAGGTCCCTTCCAGCTCCATTCCATTATTATTATGAGTCAGTTGCCAAGGGTCTGAATTTTGATCACACGACCATGGGGATGCTACAAAGGTCGTAAGGGTGGAAAATGCTCATAAGTCACTTTTTCAGTGCCGTTGTAACTTTGAATGGTGACTACACAAAGTGTTGTAAGTCAAGGCTTGCCTATAGCAGGGCTTTTCAACCAGTGGTACGGGTACCACCTGTGGTACATTGACACCTGGCAGGTGGTACACGACCATCCTAGAAAAGTGGTAGCGGGGGAGGGGAATGAGCTGAACCGGTGGCAGCACCGCAGAAGCCTGAGCGAGAGACGGCTGGAGTTGCAGGGCTATCAGGGCTCAGCGGAAGCGCCAGGATCAGCGCCAGGATCCAGCTGGAGCTCGGCGCTGATCCCGGCGCTTCTGTTGAGCCCAGAAGAAGCGCCGATCAGCTGGAATGTTGCAGCATCTCCAGGGTCTTCTGATTTGCATTCAGATGCTGGGCAACTGATTCATGTTTATGACGGTCACAGTGTCCCAGGGTCATGTGAAGGGACCAAAACCTGCTGCAACCACCCAGCAGATGCGGGGGGGGGAATAAAAACCAAACACCCCCCCACCCCCGCTGCCAATCCTCAACAGAAATGCTCACAACCCTGAAAACCTCGGACAGGAGGAAGAGCGCCGATGGGCGGGCAGGCGGGTGTCTTGCTCGGCTGTGGCTTGGGGGGCCCTTTTTTCAGTGCCATTGTAACTTCGAACAGTCACTAAACGAACTGTTGTAAGTCGAGGACTACCTGTACTTCATCACTTTTTTCCTTTTTTGCGGGGTCATCATGTTTTGGACACCTTGCTAGGCGACTGGTGGTACTCAGGTGATGCCATATCCAAAAATTGGTACAGTGGGTGAAAAGGTTGAAAAGGCCTGGCCTATAGGTAGGCACACACACTCTGAGAGTTATTGGAATGTACCAATTCTTGCCACTCCACTTTCAGGGGTTTCCCCCCAAATGTATTGCCATACGTCGATGAAATTTTGGTCCAGTCCCCATGATTCAACCTTTTAGATACTTTTGGCCTGGGTGATTGAGTCTTCATTGACACAACGGATAGAAACTAATCATGGAGGAACCTAGAAATAAGGAGAAATTTCCTAACAGTGAGAACAATTAACCAGTGGAACATCTTGCCACCAGAAGTCGCGGCTGCTCCATCACTGGAGGTTTTCAAGACGAAATTGGACAGCTATATGTCTGGAATGGTGTAGGGCAGGGGTGTCAAACTCAATTCCATTAAGGGCCGCATCAGCATTGAGGTTGACTTCAAGGGGCCGGGTGGGTATGGACTGGGTGGGCGTGGCCTACTGGGTGGGCGTGGCTAGAGTGCGTATGGCCTACTGGGTGGGCGTGGCCAGCTCTACATCGTTCGCATCAAGGGTGCCTATGCGGGCCTGGGCAGGAGTGGGACAGATCTGAGGGTCTCTGGCAGGAGGAGGGTCTCTGGGCCAGGGCCAAGTCAGTGGGGGCCGTTCCCTCACTGTTTCCAGGATGGCTTCGGGGACCACATGAAACCACTTCGCGGGCCGTATCCGGCCCCCGGGCCTTGTGTTTGACATGTCTGGTGTAGGGTCTCCTGCTGGAGCAGGGGGTTGGACTAGAAGACCTCCAAGGTCCCTTCCAACTCTGTTATTCTGTCCTACTGGACTACGAGCCAGGAAGAACGCTGCAGTTGTCCCAAAAGCCAACGCAACCATAGGCTGCATCAACAGATAAGACTCAAGATCACAGTCATTTAGCGACTGTGCAAAGTTACAAACAGCACTGGAAAGAGCGGTTTATGACCGTTTGTCACCCTTACGACCGTTGCAGCATCCTCAAGGTCACGTGATCAAAATTCAAACACTCGGCAACTGACTCGTATTTATGACGGTTGCAGTGTTCCGGGTCACGTGACTCCCTTTCGCGACCTTCTGACAAGCAAAGTCAATGGGGAGGCCAGATGCACTTCATAACCGGGTTACTAACTTCACAACTGCAGTGATTCACGTAACTAATGGGGCTAGAAAGGTCGTTAAACGGAGCAAAACTAACTTAACAAACGTTCTGCTTGACAACAGAAATTTGGGGCTAAGACTCAGGGGTAGGCAACCTTGGCTCTTTTATGACTCGTGGACTTCAATTCCCAAATTTCCTGAGCCGGCACGGCTCAGCTTGGAAACCTCTCCCTTTCCCCTCAGCGTGGCTGGCTCAGGAATTCTGGGAGTTGAAGTCCACGAGTGGTGAAAGGGCCATAATCCCCCATGCTGGCTGAGGAATTCTGGGAGTTGAAGTCCACGAGTGATGAAGGGGCCATAATTCCCCATGCTGGCTGAGGAATTCTGGGAGTTGAAGTCCACGAGTCCTAAAAGAGGCAAGGTTGCCTACCCTTGGGCTAAGTCGAGGGCTACCTGTATTTTATATAAACAAACATTTGTTTACTTCTGCCTTGGCTGTGTGGGAAGTCAGCCCCCCAGAGAAGGAAATATTAAAAGGGCAGAATATATTTCCCTAAAGGATTTTAAAAGCAGGAACCAACCCCGCCCCCAAGTCTCTCTCTCCAATATAGAAATCAAGTCTGCAGAATTGCAGTTGTGATAATGTTGTCAGAAAGACTGGAATCGGGAAACTGGGATTAGGAGGAAAGATCCCTAGAATCCACACCAAAAATCTAAGAGGCATCAGCCACAGGGAAGCAGGATATGATCCTTGGGACATAATAGGATTAACCCACCGCCATCAGAATACCAGAAAGGCACACTCGGACTCAGGTCAAAGTTCATGCTCCAGGAACAACTCCAAACAAAAGGCTCCAGAGGATATAAAAACCCACTCCCTACATGTGCTCACTCTCTTTTCTTCCAGAGCCATTTTCCTGTCTGGCTCTCCTCTTCAATAAACTGCAACCTTCTTCCTAAAGTGGTCTCCGTGTTGTTTATTCCCAGCTTGGACTGAACCATGATGACGACTTTTCCTTCAACAGCAGTCTCACCAAGGGACCATGTTTTCGAGGATAGTCAGGGCTTTTTTTCTCATAGAACGCTCAGAACGGAGTTCCGGCACCTTTTTTGGATGGAACCTTGTAGGGTAGGGCAAGGCGGGTTGTATGACATGTGTGAGTTCCGGCACCTTTTTCTTTTACAAAAAAAAAGCACTGAGAATAGTTACTGTCGGGTGTTGGTGAACGCGGGTGTACCCGATTGGGAACATGTTATACGTTCACCATCACTGGTGTAGCTCCAGAACCCAGCTTCCGGTTTGCAATTCGCAGTTCTGGAACAGCATCGCTTCGAAGGAATCCATTTCCCTATTTGTGATCATTCTTAACTTTCATCTCTGCCCCCAACCGTATATTTGTGTGGCTGTGTTTGCGTGTGTGTGTCTTCAAGTCACTTTTTGACTCCAGGCAACTGCCTCAAATAGTGCAGTACTTTCCCATTTCTTGGCGAGGTGTTTCAGGAGTGGTTTGCCATTGCCTCCTTCTTAGGGCTGAGAGAGAAGAACTGGCCCAAAGTCACCCAGCAGCTTTCATTGTTAAGGCAGGACTAGAACTCACCGTCACTTAGTGATTGGCCCAAAGTCACCCAGCCAGCTTTCATGCCTAAGGCGGGACTAGAACTCACCATCTCCTAGTGATTCGCCGAAAGTCATCTGGCTTTTATGCCTACGCTGTGACTAGAACTCACTGTCTCCTGGTGATTGGCCCTAAGTTACCCAGCCGGCTTTCATTCCTAAGGCGGGACTAGAACTCACCATTTCTTTTACCTTTTTAAATGGAGGTGGAATCTCCCTCCATTTTTTTTCTCCTTGAATAGAAACCTTTCAGTGCCAAATGGGGATTAAGATAGATCAATACACGTCTCTCTCTCTCTGTGTATACTGTATATATTTATATATGTTACAAACTTATATACACAATATATATATATATATACACACACACACATACACACACACAAAAATATATACACACATATATATTTTGTGTGTGTGTGTGTATGTATGTATATAGATAAGGTAAAGGTTCCCCCGCACATGCGTGCTAGTCGTTTCTGACTCTAGGGGCCGGTGCTCATCTCCGTTTCATAGCCGAAGAGCCAGCGCTTGTCCGAGGCCGTCTCCGTGGTCATGTGGCCGGCATGACTAGACGCCAAAGGCGCACGGAACACTGTTACCTTCCCACCGGAGTGGTCCCTATTTTCCTACTTGCATTTTTACGTGCTTTCGAACTGCTAGGTTGGCAGAAGCTGGGACGAGGAGTAACAGGTGCTCACTCTGTTACGCAGCACTCGGGATGTATATAGATAGATAGATATAAAGATATAGATATACACATTATCAAAAAAAACCACTGTCTCGGATGGCAATAGTTGTTCTCATATTTAGAGGGTCACAAAACTGAACAATGCCATAGGTTTAAGCAATTATTTAAAAACTGTCGCATTCGTTATACAAAAAGACCATGACTTTCTTTTATTAAATGCAAACAGTCAGAAAGGCAAAGTCTATCAAACACGGTTTGAATGCAAAAACTAGGTAAGAAGTGTTTGGTGGTTTTTTGTGTTTTTTTTTACTCTTTTAATTCTTTTTTTCTTCTTCTTCTCTTTTGAGAAGAACGGTCTGCTGAAAGATATTTCGAAAAATAAAATAAAATAAAATCAACAGTCGAGAGTATGTGACAAAGGATTAACAGTTTTGATTCGGGGAAGAAGGCCTGACTTCAATTCGCAAGGAAGAGCAGAGGGAAAACAGGCTGAGGCTTTAAAAATAAGTATATAAAAGAACATCAAGGCAATTTTGCTTCCCTACTACCGGCTGTGCTCGAGTTAACAACGGTTCATTTAGCGACCGTTACAGTGGCGCTGAAAAAAAACGGGACTTACGACCGTTTTTGTGCACTTACAACCCCGGTAGCGTCAATGTGGCCACCTGATCAAAATTCAGACGCTTGGCCACTGACTCGCACTTGTGACGGTTGTTCCCGGGGTCACGTGATCTCCTTCTGAGACCTCCCGACCAGCAACCTCGATGGGGGAAGCCAGATTCACTTAACAACCTGGTCACTAATTGTAACCAGTGCAGTGATTCGCCTAACAGCTGTGGCAAGGAAGGTCATGACATGGTCGTAAAACGTGCGACGGCTGAGCCCCCAAATTTTGCCACCTACCCAAGCCCAACCAGATTATGGACCTGGAGACAGAAATCTAAGGAGATATCTCATTGTAAACCTGGAGGAATCCAGAATGACTTTGGTACCGTATGGACCTCAAGTTGTGAATTTGCCAAGATGCTTCTTATATACCCAGGATTTCATTCTGGACTCTTTTGCTCTTACTGCACAGAGAATTTTTTTTTTTTTGCCCTCTTTGTACACGTCTTTTTTTGCTTTAATCATCACATAAACAGACACAGAGAGTATTTACATCCAAGTAACTTGCTTCCGTATAATTTTTAGCAGCGTTATCACTGTAAATTCTTCTCTTTGCGTTTCCATTTATATCCGTTTCCACCCACAGCGCAACCTAAACCAATCGGTTTGCCGGGGCCTCGGATAGTTAAGTTCTGCGCTCGATTCAAGAATGGCAAATTGTCGTTTTTTAAAAAAATCTAAGACAGCATATGTATAGATATAGATATAATATATTATATATTCTTTGTTTTCTCTTACCGGGCGAGGTACAAAAAAAAAGTGCCATTTCCCCCCCCCCAAAAAAAAAAAACAACTGATGTCTTCCCACAGGCAAGACAAGTCACAATTTACGAAAAGACCTGACAGAGAAGAAGGAAAGAGAGGAGAGGAGAGGAGAGAGAAGAAGAGAGAAGGAAAGGAGAGGAGAGGAAGAGGAGATTAGAGGAAGGAAGAGAGGAGAGAGGAAGACAATCATGGAGGAGACAAGAGGGAGAGGAAGAGGAAAGAAGAGAGCAGATGAGAGAGGGAAAGGAGAGGAAGAGGAGAGAAGAGAAAGAGAGGAGAGGAACGAAGAGAGCAGAGGACAGAGGAAGATAAACATGGAGGAGACGAGAGAGGAAGAGGAAAGAGGAGAGCAGAGGAGAGAGGGAAAGGAAAGGAAGGAGAGAGAAGAAGAGAGAGGGAAAGGAGAGGAGAGAAAGGAAGAGAGGAGACGAAGAGGAACGAAGAGAGGAGAGAAGAAGAGAGAGGAAGAGAGAAAGACGAGCATGGAGGAGACAAGAGGGAGAGGAAGAGGAAAGAAGAGAGCAGAGGAGAGAGGGAAAGGAGAGGAGAGGAGAGAAGAAGACGGAAAGGAGAGGAGAGGAAGGGGAGAGGAGAGAAAGGAAGAGGAGAGGAAGAGGAACGAAGAGAGGAGAGAGGAAGACGAGCATGGAGACAAGAGGGAGAGGAAGAGGAAAGAAGAGAGCAGAGGAGAGAGGGAAAGGAGAGGAGAGGAGAGAAGAAGACGGAAAGGAGAGGAGAGGAAAGGGAGAGAAGAGAAAGGAAGAGGAGAAGAGGAACGAAGAGAGGAGAGAGGAAGACGAGCATGGAGACAAGAGGGAGAGGAAGAGGAAAGAAGAGAGGAGAGGAGGGAAAGGAGAGGAGAGGAAGTGAGAAGAAGGAAGAGGAAAAGAGAGCAGAGAAGAGAGAGGAAGATGAGCGCAGAGGACAGAAGAGGACGGAGAGGAAGAGGAAAGAGAGGACAGGAGAGAGAGAGGAGAAGAGGAAGGAGAAGAGAGGGAAAGGAGAGGAGAGGAGAGAAGAGAAAGGAAGAGAGGAGAGGAAGAGGAACGAAGAGAGGAGAGAGAAAGACAAGCATGAAGGAGACAAAGGGAGAGGGAGAGGAAAGAAGAGAGCAGAGGAGAGAGGGAAAGGAGAGGAAGAAGAGAGAGAAGAGAGGGAAAGGAGAGGAGGGAGTGGAAGTGAGAAGAGGAAGGAAGAGAGGAGAGGAAGAGGAAAAGAGAGCAGAGGAGAGGAGAGAGAAAGATGAGCACAGAGGACAGAAGAGGAGGGAGAGGAAGAAGAAAGAGAGGAGAGAAAGAGGAGAAGAGAAGAAGCCAGCAGAGGAGGAGAGAGAGGAAGGAGAGAGGAAGGAGAGGATGAGAAGAGGGGGAAAAAAACGTGGTTGATCCAACTTCGTGCCAAACGTAAAACCACGTGGAACAAGAGAGGTGGCGGATTTTGCAGGCGGTTACAGGTTAAAAATTGTTTCCCCCCCCTGTGGGATAGAGGCTTTTTTTCTTGCGTTTCCCCCCCCCCAACATTAGTCCTCTGAGCATAATTTGTTTTAACTTGTAGGAAATCCAGCTGGTGTGGGAATGCAGGACAGGGACCCCCCAGCTGTACTTCTCGGCGTACCATCATTCGTTTAGTGACCGGCTGAAGTTACAGCGGTACCGAAGAAAAGTGACTTTACGACGGGTTTTCATGCCTACGACCGTCGCTAACACCCCTATAATCACGTGGTCAAGATTTGGGAGCCTTTCCCTCCCCACCCCCACCCCAAGCCAGTTTTTCTGACAAGCAAAGTCAATGGGGGAAGCCGGATTCGCTGGGATGACCGTGGGATCCGCTTAACGACTTTGGCCCCAAACCCCCCCCCCCAAAAAGTTGTGCTGTTGGGCAAGAGTCACTTAACAGCCCCTCCTTGCTTAGCAGTGTGAATTATGGCCCCAACTGTGGGTTGTTAAGTTGGGGACCGACATTTTAAAATGTGGATTCTCCTAGGCCAGGGGTAGGCAACCTCGGCTTTTTTAGGACTCGTGGACTTCAACTCCCAGAATTCCTGAGCCAGCCTGGCTCAGCTTGGAAACCTCTCCCTTTCCCCTCAGCATGGCTGGCTCAGGAATTCTGGGAGTTGAAGTCCACGAGTCATAAAGCGGCCTAGGCCTAGGCCAGGGGTAGGCAACCTTGGCTCTTTTATGACTGGTGGACTTCAACTCCCAGAATTCCTGAGCCAGCCTGGCTCAGCTTGGAAACCTCTCCCTTTCCCCTCAGCGTGGCTGGCTCAGGAATTCTGGGAGTTGAAGTCCACGAGTCATAAAGCGGCCTAGGCCTAGGCCAGGGGTAGGCAACCTTGGCTCTTTTAGGACTCGTGGACTTCAACTCCCAGAATTCCTGAGCCAGCCTGGCTCAGCTTGGAAACCTCTCCCTTTCCCCTCAGCGTGGCTGGCTCAGGAATTCTGGGAGTTGAAGTCCACGAGTCATAAAGCGGCCTAGGCCTTGGCCTAGGCCAGGGGTAGGCAACCTTGGCTCTTTTATGACTCGTGGACTTCAACTCCCAGAATTCCTGAGCCAGCACGGCTCAGCTTGGAAACCTCTCCCTTTACCCTCAGCGTAGCTGGCTCAGGAATTCTGGGAGTTGAAGTCCACGAGTCATAAAAGAGCCGAGGTTGCCTACCCCTGGCCTAGGCTAATGGTGAGGCAAATGTTTAGTAGTACGGCTATCTTGCCTTCTATGATCTAGCAAAATTACTTCAAAACTTCTCCTGCCGGCCCTTTTTCCTTCCTTCCTTCCCTTTTCCCTTCCTTCTTTCCCTTCCTTCCTTCGATCTTCCTTCCTTCCTAGTTTTCTTCTTTCCTTGCTCCCTTCTTCCTTCTTCCTTCTTTCCCTTCCTTCCTTCCTCTCTCCTTCCATCCTAAGATCTTCCCTCCTTCCTTCCTTTCCATCCATCCATCCATCCATCCGCACGATATTAACCTCAGTCACTTAGCTGAAGAGTTTGGGAGTACAGCTACTCCACAAACTTGCACAGTCCATTTAATGACTGTTCAAAGTTACAACGGCACTGGGAGAAAAAGCGACTTATGATCGTTTTTCACCCTTACATCCATTAGGGCATCCCCCAGGGTCAGGCGATCAAAATTCAGACACTCGTCAATTGATTCCCAATTTATGACGGTTAACGCGGTTAATGGGGAAGCCAGAGAGGTCACAAAATGGGGCAAAACTCACTTAACAATGGTCTCGCTTAGCCAGAGAAATTTTTGGCTCCATTGTGGTCGTAAAACGAGGACTACCTGTAACCTGCATTTCATCTATTGTGCTCCTGTAATAGAAAGGTCAAAGGTTGAAGCTTGTAGAGATACTGAGAAAATCCAGCTGACTTATTAACAAATGGATGGAGACTCGTCAAGGAGAGAAGCAACCTGGAACTAAGGAGAAAATTCCCTGACAGTGAGAACAATTAACCAGAGGAACCACCTGCCACTAGAAGTTGTGGATGCTCCAACACTGGACGTTTTTAAGAAGAGACTGGACAGCCATTGGTCTGAAATAGGCCAGGGTTTCCTGCCTGAGCAGAGGGTTGGACTAGATGCCCTCCAAGGTCCCTTCCAACTCTGGCATTCTGTTAAAAATAAAACCCCAGGATGAAGAACAGGAAATCTAGACCGGTGACAGCGTAAGCTGAAGACTACCTGCCACTCATCTGTTAAGAGAGACACGGAAAAAACAAATTCGGATCCACGCCCTTCACCTCCAATGAAGATCTTCCCATCCGCAAAGCAGGAACGTGAAGCGGGAGAGCTAACTGCACAACAGCTACAACCAGGTGGCTACTAAGATGCCCCCTGAACTCACCATCTTGAGTTTAGAGGACCCCAGTGTACCCCACAGTTATATGACAGTGCAAGGTTGAGCGGTCACCACTTTTTATTCATGGTTGGGTCAGGGTTGCTTCCAAACCTGCCTAAGATCACTCTAGAACAGGGGTCTTCAAAATTGGCCCTTTGATGACTTGTGGACTTTAATTCCCACAATTCCCACAATTCTGGGAGTTGAAGTCCACAAGTCATCAAAGGGCCAAGTTTGAATACCCCTGATATAGACTTTAAGAGGAGTGGACTTCAACTCCCAGAATTCCTCAGCCAGGCACGCTGGCTGAGGCGTTCTGGGAGTTGAAGTCCACAAGTCATAAAAGGGCCAAGTTTGAAGACCTGCTGCTCTAGAAGGATTTAAGTGCTGTTCCTTATTTTCCAGCAGGCTTTTTAAAAAATGCCTTTTGAGGTATCCTATAATTGAAGACCACTTTTAAACTGCTCCATAGGTTAGGGTTCCTCTCAATAAACCTTGGGAATTGTAGTTCTCTCAGGGAACCGTGGCATTTCTTTGCAAGAGACGTAAGTCTTCTCTCCCTGGAGTGACAGAAGTTAAGAGTTTCAGAGAGGGATAGGGAAGGGCAAAGGGGGAACTGGGTCAGAAAAATCCCACCAGCCATAACTGCAAAGGTTCAACTCTATTCCTATAGAAGAGAGTATTTGTAGCTCAGGGTTGAGCTGAGGGATCCTTGGTGCTCTCTGAGCTTATTTTCTTGCAGACGTTTCCTGACCCAACTAGGTAACATCATCAGTGCTAGAAAAGAGTGGGGTTTGCTCTCTCTTTATATGCAAGTCAGTGTTAATGGGTGTATTCCATTGGCCAGGCTGTTGTTTATTGTTAGCTTGTTTGTCTGAGTTGGTAGTCCCTCGATTGGGGCATATTGTTTGCTTCTGGATGGTTGGTCTAGTATTAACCTTGGTTTTAACCTCTGGGTGTCGACTGGTGCTGAAGAAGTGTTTGAGTCTTTTTGTTGGCTTTGGGGTGTTTTGTTTTTGATTGTCTCTTTTGAACGGTGTGTAAAAGTTGTTTATCTCTACGGGTCTGTTGATGGCCGATTTATCTGAGTACCAGGCTTCCAGGAATTCTCCAGCCCTTGGGGACTCCGCTTAGTCTAGGATGCTCACGCTTTCTCAGCTGAAACTATAGTTAGATCAGTCCACACAGAAGAGTTTTACATCAGGGGTGTCAAACTCGCAATGTCACCTGACGTGACGCATCGCGATTTTTTCCCCCTCCATTGCCGGCAATGGGGTGGGCGCGGTTTCGGCGTGATGCATCCGGCCCGCGGGCCGGCAGTTTGACACCCCCTGATTTACATCACGTCTTCTGACTGCTAGTTGGGATTCCTCCTGCCCTGTTTTACCCCTCGAAGCACTGAGGGTGCTACCTAGTTATTTTATTTATTTTTTATATTATATTGAATTTATCTACCGCCCTTTCCCGAAGGAAAGTTGGGTCAGGAAACGTCTGCAAGGACACAACCTGGCTCAGAGAGAGCATCAAGGACCCCAGAGAGCTAAACATGCCACATAAGGCATTTCAGAAGGGAGCCGAGATTGTAGTGCGTTGGCTAATGGAGTCGTAACAACAACAACAACAACAACAGCAACAAAAAGAAAGAAAAAAAAACCACATCACGCAAAAAGTACTCCTGGTGTCAAACCATCCCTGGAACACAAAAGTATACCTGTGGCTTCCCCCTGCTCCCCCCCCCAATAAAATTTGTAGAGCACCAAAGTTATGTCTGAGGGGCCAAGTGCAAAGATTTATGCTGCTGGTTACGTCACATGTTCTACTTGGGAAGATCTCCAGCTGAACGACAGGCACCGTAATTAGGAAAAAAAAAGAAAGAAAATGTACTCAAAATGCCTCGGTTCTTTCTTTAGATTTCTGTGGACTCTATTCTTTCCAGACGGGATGGAGTCCACGTTTTCTTTTCGTCGGCGTGGGCGAGGCTGGTGGCCTTGTTGGCCATCTCGTTCACCTTGTGCTCCAGAAGTTGGTTCTTCTGATACATCTCCACGTAGTTCAACTGCAGTTGCTTCTGGTACTTGATGACTTTCCCTTTCTCCTCTTGCCACGTGCAACGCTCCTCCTCAAAATCCAAAATTTGCTGCTCCCGCAACTGGCGCTCGGCTTTCAGCTCCCCCTGGAGCCTCTCCACCTCCCTTCTCAAGGCGTTGAGGTTCTCCTCGCTCTGTCGCTTCATCTTGGCCTCGTCGCTCTCGCAGGCCAAGGGGTCCCTGGCGAGCTTCTCGGGCAGCTCCGAAGGGACGTGGTTGGGGTGTCCTCCCAGCTGGGCCAGCGTCTGCTTCAAATTGGAGACTTCCAGCTCACACTGGCTGAGCTTCTCCCGCAACATCTGGACCTCGTCCATCTTCAGCTGCAGCTCGTTCTCGCAGAAGTCCAGGCTGACGCTTTTGGTGCTGTAGGAGTCCTTCAGCGTCAAGAACTGCTCATCTTTCTCTCTGAGGAAGCTCTGGCCTTCTTTGAGTTGGGTACGCAGCCCAACGATCTCGCTCAGCTTTTGGGAGACGTCAGCTTGAGAGTCCTTCAGCTGTTGCTTCAGCAGGGAAATCTCCCCGGCCTTTTGGCACACCTGGAAGAGAGAGAGATTCCCGTCAGGTGACATCTTAAAGCAGGGGGGGTCTTCAAAATTGGCCCTTTGATGACTCGTGGACTTCAAATCCTAGAATTCCTCAGCCAGCATGCCTGGCTGAGGAATTCTGGGAGTTGAAGTCCACGAGTCATCAAAGGGCCAATTTTGAAGACCCCTGATGTAGACTTTAAGAGGAGTGGACTTCAGCTCCCAGAATTCCTCAGCCAGCGTGCCTGGCTGAGGAATTCTGGGAGTTGAAGTCCACGAGTCATCAAAGGGCCAATTTTGAAGACCCCTGATATAGACTTTAAGAGGAATGGACTTCAGCTCCCAGAATTCCTCAGCCAGCATGCCTGGCTGAGGAATTCTGGGAGCTGAAGTCCACAAGTCATCAAAGGGCCCAGTTGGAAGACCCCTGATATAGACTTTAAGAGAAGGGGACTTCAGCTCCCAGAATTCCTCAGCCAGCATGCCTGGCTGAGGAATTCTGGGAGTTGAAGTCCATGAGTCATCAAAGGGCCAAGACCCCTGATATAGACTTTAAGAGGAGTGGACTTCAACTCCCAGAATTCCTCAGCCAGCGTGCCTGGCTGAGGAATTCTGGGAGTTGAAGTTCAGGAGTCATAAAAGGGCCAAGTCTGAAGACCCCTGTCTTAAACAAAGTCAGTTCCTGGGCATGACCAAATGTAGTTTCAGATCTGTACAGGAGACAAACAGAGCCCTTGTGAGGTCCTATAATCACCCGATGGTATCCCTGGGCTCCTTTCATCAGATTAGACCCTAGATCAGGGGTGGGGAACCATGGGTCCTTTGTGACTTGTGGACCTCAACTCCCAGAATTCCTGAGCCAGCATGGGGAATTATGGCCCCTTCATGACTTGTGGACTACAATTCCCAGAATTCCTGAGCCAGCATGGGGAACTGTGGCTCCTTCATGACTTGTGGAGTTCCTGAGCCAGCATGGGGAACCATAGCCCCAAGCTGTCTCAGGAATTCTGGGAGTTGAAGTCCACAAGTCATAAAAGGGCCAGAGTTACCCACCCCTGCCCTAGATGCATTAACAGAAGGATAAAATCAAGATCACATGAAGTGTTAGTACCACTTTATAATACCTTCGTAAGGCCACACTTGGAATACGGCATCCAGTTTTGGTTGCCACGATATTAAAAAGATGTTGAGATTCTAGAAAGAGTGCGGAGCAACAAAGATATTTAGAAGGCTGGAGGCTAAAACATACGAAGAACGGTTGCAAGGAATTCGGTATGTCTAGTTTAATGAAAACAAAGACTAGGGGGGACATGATAGCAGTGTTCCAATATCTCAGGGGCTGCCACAAAGAAGAGGGAGTCAAGCTGTTCTCCAAAGCACCTGAAGGCAGGACAAGAAGCAACGGATGGAAACTAACCAAGGAGAGAAGCAACCTAGGAAAAAGAAGAAATTTCCCGACACGAAAATAATTATTCAGTGGAACAGCTTCAGAAGTTGTGGGTGATCCAACATTGGAGGGTTTTAAGAAGAGACTGGACAGCCATTTGTCTGGAATGGTAAGAGGGTCTCCTGCCTGAGCAGGGGCGTTAGACTAGATGACCTCTAAGGTCCCTTCCAACTCTGATGATGTTCTGTTCTACAACCCCTGGTCTGTGGACCGGTAGCAGGGCCACGGCATGCCAGCAACCTGTCGACACAAACAAAACCCCATCCGTAGGATGCAGGCAGCACACAAAACCGCGCACTCTCCGGTCCATGGAAAATCCTTTCTCCACGGAACCGGTCCTTGGTGCCCCAAAGTTTGGGGACTTCTCTAAGCAACCATCTACAACCAGGGGTCCTCAACTTTGGCAACTTTAAGTCTTGTGGACTTCAATTCCCAGAATTCCTCAGCCAGCCCTCAACAATTCTGGGATTTGAAGTCCACAAGGCTTAAAGTTGCCAAGTTTGAAAACCTGGCTGAGGAATTCTGGGAGTTGAAGTCCACAAGGTTTAAAGTTGCCAAGTTTGAAAACCTGGCTGAGGAATTCTGGGAGTTGAAGTCCACAAGACTTAAACTTGCCAAGGTTGAAGTTCTGGCTGAGGAATTCTGGGAGTTGGAAGTCCACAAGGTTTAAAGTTGCCAAGTTTGAAAACCTGGCTGAGGAATTCTGGGAGTTGAAGTCCACAAGACTTAAACTTGCCAAGGTTGAAGACCTGGCTGAGGAATTCTGGGAGCTGAAGTCAAGGCTTAAAGTTGCCAAGGTTGAGGACCCCTGAACTACACCATTAGCGGATCAGCAGAATGACCAAATCCTGAATTGACAGAACTTTTCCTATCCCATACAGGAAGTCCTCAACTTATGACTACAATTGAGCCCAAGATTTATATTGCTAAATTTGTTAGGTGAGTTTTGCCCCATCTGACAACTTTTCTTGCCAGAGTTACTAAGGGAATCACTGCAATTGTTAAATTAGTCAGACGGTTGTTAAGTTAATCTGGCTTCCCCACACGGCTTTGCTTGTCAGGTCGCAAAAGGGGGAATCACCTGTCCCCGGGAACACTGAGACCGTCATAAATGTGAGTCAGCGGTGAAGCATCCGAATGTCAATCACGTGACCATGGAGAGCCTGCAACGGCCACAAGTGTGAAAAACGGTCACCAGTGACTTTTTCCAGTGCCGCTGTAACTTCGGTCACTGAGCGAACCGTGGTAAGTCAAGGACTGCCTGTAGTTTATCACGCCCAATATAAGTAGTCCTCGAGTGACGACCGTGATGGAACCGGTACATCATATTCATAAGTCGCTAGGGTTGCAAAGCGGGTCACCTACAGTAGTGGCCAAAATTGTGGACACCTTTTGGGGAAAGTGTATTTTTGAGGTTTGGTGGCTAATAACACCACTTATTATTTTTTTTTGGAGTAGTGCCATAAAATTATATATCAATGGAAAGATAATCGAGAACGTAATTCAACAACGTTTGTTCAACTATCTGTCCTGTATTCTATGAAAAATTACAGCCAAATCCCCGCAAAAACGGAGCACAACTTGCTTAGGTTGATCTCGGGTCGCTTTCCTTCATCTGATCGTAGCCAATGAGCACGAGCGTTTAGAGAGCCAATCGGGCGTCATCTTGTTTCGGCATTGAGCCAATCGGATCACAGTAGGATCCAGTGACTGACGCCGTGTATTGAAGCTGAGAGGAGGACATTTGTCAGTGTGTTACGTGATCGCTTATCAAGTCGGTTGGGGTTTTTTTTTTGTGTGTGTTCTTTCACTTAGTGAGCTTGTAAAACGAAATAAAATTAAAGCAACGGTGCAAATGCCCTGTAAACCGCCCTGAGTCCTTCGGGAAAGGGCGGTATATAAATCTAATAATAATAATAATAATAATAATAAAAGAATTGACTGGTCCCCCAGAAAATAATACTCTGATTAACTGAACAAGGCTACAGTGGTAAAGAAACGAGAAGAAAAACTGGTGGAAAATTAACCAAAGCTGGCGTTTCTACTGCACGCTTTGCCCAAATGGGTTTCCACAATTTTGGCCACTACGGTTATGTCTGGGGTCCCCCCCCCAACTCTCAGAAAACAGAAACCAAGCCACAGAAACGGGATGGAGGCAGCGTGCGAAACCACGGCCCCTCCAGTCCACGGAAACACCTTTCTCCATGGAACCGCTGCCTGGTGCCCAAAAGGTTGGGGGGGGGGTGTCCCTGGCCTACACGACTGTCTTGATTTTATGAGCTTTTTTTTTTTTACAGTGGCTATTAAAGGAATGCAATGCAATACATCCCATCACAGTACAAAGAAGAGCAACGAAGATAATTAAAGGCCTGGAGACGAAAAACATACGAAGAAGCGTTGCAGGACCCGAGTATGGCCAGTCTAGAGGAAAAAAAAAAGGACTAGGGGTAGGGGACATGACAGCAGTCTTCCAGTATTTGAGGAGCCCCCCAGAAAGAAGAGGGGGGGAGCTCAACTTATTTTCCAAAGCACCTGAAGGCAAGACAAGAAGCAACGGATGGAAACTCATCCAGGAGAGAAGCAACCTGGAATTAAGGAGAAACTTCCTGACAGTGAGAACAATTAACCAGTGGAACCACCTGCCTCCAGAAGCGGTGAATGCTCCAACACTGGAAGTTTTTAAGAAGAGACTGGACAGCCGTTGGTCTGAAATGGTCAAGGGTCTCCTGCGTGAGCAGGGGGCTGGACTAGAAGACCTCCAAGGTCCCTTCCGGCTCTATTCTGATTCTGATCTCTGTGAGGGGGGGGAGGGTTTGCTTCAAAGTTAAGTAGCCATTGCAGTTGTTCAGCAGTCGCGTGATCACAGCAAACGATTGTAAATGGGAGTCGGTCGCTATGGCTGTGTTCCTGCCGTACGGCCATGTTCCTGGGGGGAGCAGCCATCGGGACTTTGAAAACGGGTCATAAATAACCCCGAGAGATGAGGTCCCTTGTAATTTTGACCAGTCGTAAGTCGAAGAACACCTGCATGGGTTCCCTTATCTCCAAAGGGCTTGCCGTAGAGACACCGCATGCACAGCACTCTAACGTGACACAATAATAATAATAATAATAATAATAATAATAATAATAATAATAATAATAATAATAATAATAATAGTTGGAAGGGACCTTGGAGGTCATCTAGTCCAACCCCTTGTTCAGGCAGGAAACCCTATACCATTTCGGACAAATGGCTGTCCAGTCTCTTCTTAAAAACTTCCAGTGTTGGAGCATTCACCATTTCTGGAGGCAGGTGGTTCCACTGGTTAATTGTCCTCACTGTCAGGAAGTTTCTCCTTAGTTCCAGGTTGCTTCTCTCCTTGATGAGTTTCCATCCGTTGCTTCTTCTCCTGCCTTCAGGTGCTTTGGAGAATAGCTTGACTCCCTCTTCTTTGGGGCAGCCCCTGAGATACTGGAACGCTGCTATTATGTCCCCCCCTCGTCCTTCTCTTCATTAAACTGGACATACCCAATTCCAGCAACCGTTCCTTATATCTTTTAGCCTCCAGTCCCCTGATCATCTTTGTTGCTCTCTGCACTCTTTCCAGACTCTCAACATCTTTTTTACATCCTGGTGAATTATCTCCACCTGCAAGTGGTTCTCAAGTTACGACCATCGTTGAGCCTAGAATTATGGCCGTACGTCACTGTGCTCCCAAAGGTGCTTTTTTTCAGGAGTGCAACTGGATTTTCTCGATTTTCTTTGAAGACGTTTCGCTTCTCATCCCAGAAGCTTCTTCGGCTCCGACGGGATGGTGGGGAAGAAGTCGGAGCCGAAGAAGCTTCTGGGATGAGAAGGGAAACCTCTTTAAAGAAAAACGAGGAAGTCCGGTTACCTCCTCCCCAAAAACACCTTTGGGACAACCCTGACCTGGATGACGGAGAAGCTCAGCTGACTTTAACCATCGTTGTACTCATCACACCACCTGCGCAATCCTGGCTCCCCTTGTTGCCATTGAGCAGACGGTGCCTCAGGGGTGTGTAGGAGCCCCTGGGTGGCTGAATGAACGGTCGTAAGGTGAGGACTACCTGTAGTTGGAAGAGGAAGGAGAAGAAGAGGAACCCTTCTTCTCAAAACTACTACGGGCTGTCGAGGAGACCACTCACAATGTTGGTTGGATCCCTTGTTTGGTGTTGACCCTGGTTGAGGCTCACCTCCCATCGGGTCTCTTCAATCTTGGGAAGGAACTCGGCCTGCTCTTTCTTGAAGGCCACAAATTTCTTCTCCAGCTCTTCCCGCTGTTGAAGGAGTTGAGCCACGTCATCCTGGAGCTTCTTCTTCTCCTGCTGGAGCTTAAAGATCTGGAGCTGCAGCGCTTGTTGAGCCCTCTGGGCCTTCTTGGAGACTTGCTGAATCTTGTTGGCGTAGTTCTGCCTCAGCTCTTCCATCTCCCGCTCCCAAATCTTCTGCTTCTCCTCAAAGACCTGGTAGATGGCCGTCTCGCTCTTGTCGAGGTTCCTCCTCATCTGGAGGACCTCCTGCTCCTTCTCCCACAGCCGGTTCTCCAGGTCTTCGATGATGTCGTCCGTGGAAGGCGAGTGGAAAGGCAGCGTCTCGTTGAGGTGGTTGAGTCGGCTAAACGAAGACGTGCTTTTGGTGGAAGATCGGCCGCTGTCTGAGGTAGATATCCCGTATCCCACGGCGTTCTTCTCGCCGTAGGTGGTCCCGATGCGGTTGATGTGACTGGTGGAGGCGCTCATGGGACCCACGTGCTGGCTGTAGCCCGTGCCGTAGGTGGGCAAGCTGGTTAAAGAGTTACGGCCAGAATCAGAGAGACCACCTCCTGGGTTGCTAGTCCTGTTAAGGCTGGCCTTCTCCAAGCCGCTTTTAACCGGGGCGGGACTATTGCTGTGCGTGTGGTTTAAAGTCTTTCGGTTCTCGGTGGCCACGCCGTTGTTCTGCGGTGGGCACAGGTTTTGCATGGAATGGAAGTTTTTAGGAACCACTGGCTTAAAGGCTGAAGGTCTAAGTAAGGGCTCGGTATTCTGAAAGGGAGAAAAAAAAGAAGACAGCAAATAAAGCAGAATTTCCTTTCTCTATGGATTCATTAAATTTATGAAAGAGAATTTGCTTCTTCGTTTATTACATTTACAGGTAGTCATGGACTTAACAACCGTTCGTTTAGCGTGGGGGTCTTCAAACTCGGCCCTTTTATGATTCGTGGACTTCAACTCCCAGAATCCCTCAGCCAGCGTGCCTGGCTGACGAATTCTGGGAGTTGAAGTCCACGAGTCATAAAAGGGCCAAGTTTGAAGACCCCTGATATAAACTTCAAGAGGAGTGGACTTCAACTCCCCGAATCCCTCAGCCAGCTGCTTATAAAGCCGCTTGGAAACAAGATGGGCAGCAAATAAATTTAATAAATAAAAAAGCAACAACTTAGATCAGTGGCAGGGAACTGTGGCTCCTTTATGATTTCAACTCCCAGAATTCCTCAGCCAGCATGAGGGAACTGTGGCCCCTTTATGACTCGTGGACTTCAACTCCCAGAATTTCTCAGCCAGCATGGGGGAACTGTGGCCCCTTTATGACTCGTGGACCTCAACTCCCAGAATTCCTGAGCCAGCACGGGGGAACTGTGGCCCCTTTATGACTTGTGGACTTCAACTCCCAGAATTCCTCAGCCAGCATGGGAGTTGAAGTCCACAAGCCATAAAGGGGGCTATAGTCCCCCACCAGTTTTATGTGACTGGCAAAGAACCAACCATCATCATAGGGGTTGGACTAGAAGACCTCCAAGTTCCCTTCCAACTCTTTATTTGTCTTCTCTGAAGACGGACAGTCACCTGGTCCAGTTTGCCAGAGACTGGCAACATCTTTGGTGGTTTATTGGCTTCTCTGTACTGGGGCAGTGAGGGAGGCATGTTCTTCTCGTTGTTGGCCGCCACATTCCCACAAACGTCGGCCTTTCCCTTCTCGCTCTTGCGCGAGTCCCCATTGATGTAGATGGCAGTGGAGACCTTCTCCGCCTTGCCGGCCTTCTCCTCCCCAGCGTGACGCGTGGAGAGAGAGTAGCTACTCCGGCTCCCGTCCAGCTGCGGGTGGCTGTTCTGAGGCCTGCTGCCCAGGCTCTTCGTGGCAAAATCCTTTTCGTGAGGGACTCCGCTGCCCACGGTGCTCTGCAAGGTGGACTCGGAGCTCCTGGGGTGGAAGGCGTGAAAGGTCTCCTGGCTGTGGTAGCTGGCATCACTCAGGATGGAGAGGGTCTCTAGTTTGGCCATGGCGGTCCTGGAGGAAAGAGAGAGAGGGGGGGGGGGAAGCCAAAAAAAGAAAAAAAAAGAAGAGAGAGAAAGCACTGAGGAGGAGAAAAAATGCTATTTTTTTGCTACGCAAGAGTGAGCATTAAAGAAACATAAGAGCCGGAAAACAAGAGCTCCCAAAGCTAGATTGGGAGGATAAGGATTAATCTGCTTTTAGAAGAGAATATTTGTAGCTCAGGATTGAAAGGAGGGGTCGTGGGTGCTCTTGTCAGCTCGGTGGCTTTCTTGCGGACGTTTCATGACCCAACTAGGGAACGTCATCAGTGCTAGAAGGGAGGGGGGTTTGAGGAGAGGAGGAGGAGGAGGAGGAGGAGGAGGAGGAGGAGGAGGAGGAGGAGGAGGAGGAGGAGGAAGACTGTGGGGTCCTGGGTGCTCTCTCAGCTGGGTGGCTTTCTTGCGGACGTTTCATGACCCAACTAGGGAACGTCATCAGTGCTAGAAGGGAGAGGGATTGTGTGCGGGGAGAGGAGGAGGACTGTGGGGTCCTTGGTGCTCTCCAAGCTCGGTGGTTTGAAGATGATTCCTTACCCTCGCAGAGGACTAGCCTCTTGCTTGCCTTATTTTGCTGCCCCGTGTTAAATCTGAGATCTGACTTCCTCCTGGCCGCTCAAGCTGGCCAAGACGAAGGGCCGGATCGTTCTAGCAAAGCCATCCCGGAAGTCTAATTCTTCCTAATTCCAACACAATTAGCAAGAGAATCTTTCCCCCCTTTTTAAAATTACCGCTTTTATCCGGAATGCTTTTGTTTTCTTTGGCTGAACCTGGGCAGGATTTAACTCCACAAAACTCCACTAAATCAACCGTGGATATTTAACCGGCCCCTCCCCACTCTAGAGGCATCGGGTTTCCAAACACCCATTCAAAGAGATTTTTTTTTTAAAAAAAAAAAGGAGAAAAAGTGCTTTTCTTTTATTGACGCTAATCTCAGTGGCTCTTTTGGGGGGGTGAATTGAGAGTTATTTGCTTTCCTAATTCACCCCCCCCTTTCAAATGTTCAAGCGAAACTCAAAACTCCCTTTTTCTTTTGGCCAGGTAGCTAGTCCTCAACGGCCACAATTGAGCCTGTTGTTAAGTGAGACATTAGTTAAGGGTCCATTTTGGGCCCATTTTACAACCTTTCTTGCCACACCGAATCCCGGCAGGTGATCGGTGGGTAACCTGTCATTAAGTGAATCTCCCCCCCCCCATTGACTTTGCTTGTCAGAAGGTCGCAAAAGGGGATCAGGTGAGCCCAGGGACACGGCGACCGTCATAAGTATGAGTCAGTTGCCCGGCATCTGGATTACGATCACGTGACCCTGAGGAAGTTGAAATGGTCATGTGTGAAAACAGTCCCTTTTTTCACTGCCGTTGTAACTGTGAATGGTCACTGAATGAACCGTCCTAAGTCAAGGACTCCCAGTACAAATTTATTGATATTCCTCATGATCTTTCTTTACTCACAGGGGATTTTAAAAAAAGGGGGGGGGGCACAAAAGAATTTGTTCAATATATGAACTGTCCGGTGTGACTACAGCCTGTTCGATGTCCTTTGAGATAAGGCTGAAAACAAGAAATAAAGATTTGCCCCATGTTTGGGGCCTAGCAAGGTAATCTAAATAGTTAACATTTGACTCATATCTCCCCTTGCAGAAAGCTAACAGAGAGCGAGAGAAATCCTGTGGCTCAAGAGGTAAAAATACTGCCTAATATGCAATCAGCCCAGGTTCGAATCTCAGAAGGGTATGACTTACTGATGAAGACTAAAGAGTCAGAAATGCATCTTAGTCTCCCTTAATTCTTTGTTAGTAATTTACACAAGTATATATATGTATATATATATATATACATATACATACATACATACATATATATATATATAGATATATTCCACAACATTTTTGACAAGAAATTCTTTAGGATTTCAAAGGGGAAGAGGGATATTTTAGCCTGTATTCGCTTTCTTAATCAGAATAGAGCTGGAAGGGACCCTGGAGGTCTTCTAGACTAACCCCCTGCTCAAGCAGGAGACGCTGTACCATTTCAGACAAGTGGCTGTCTAGTCTCTTCTTAAAAACTTCCAGTGATGAAGCACCCACAACTTCTGGTGGCAAACAGTTCCACTGGTTGTTAATAATAATAATAATAATAATAATAATAATAATAATAATAATAATAATAATAATAATAATAATAAGAAGAAGAAGAAGAAGAAGAAGAAGAAGAAGAAGAAGAAGAAGAAGAAGAAGAAGAAGAAGAAGAAGAAGAAGAAGAAGAAGAAGTTGGAAGGGACCTTGGAGGTCATCTAGTCCAACCCCCTGCTCAGGCAGGAAACCTTATACCATTTCGGACAAATGGCTGTCCAGTCTCTTCTTAAAAACTTCCAGGGTTGGAGCATTCACCACCTCTGGAGGCAGGTGGTTCCACTGGTTAGTTGTTCTAACTGTCAGGAAATTTCTCCTTAGTTCCAGGTTGCTTCTCTCCTTGACTAGTTTCCATCTGTTGCTTCTTGTCCTGCTTTCAGGTGCTTTGGAGAATAGCTTGACTCCCTCTACTTTGGGGCAGCCCCTGAGATATTGGAAGACTGCTATCATGTCACCCCTCGCTCTTCTCTTTGTTAAACTACACATACCCAATTCCAATTTTCCTCACTGCTAGGAAGTTTCTCCTTAATTCCAGGTAGCTTCTCTCCTTGATTAGTTTCCATCTGTTGCTTCTTGTTCTGCCTTCAGGTGCTCTGGAAAATCAGGTTGACCCCCCTCCTCTTCTTTGTGGCACCCCCTCAAATACTAGAATTCTGCTATCGTGTGTCCCCCCCCCCGACTCCTTCTTTTCTCTAGATTAGTTGTACCCAATTCTTGCAAGCGTTCTTCGTTTCTTTTTATTTACTTATTTATTTTACCTGTATCTTATTTATTCACCCCACCCTGAGGCCAGATTTGAGTAACTCTGGAGGAATTAAAAGGAGTCCCCCTCCCCAAATTGCAAATGTATTATTATTATTATTATTATTATTATTATTATTATTATTATTATTATTATTATTATTATTATTATTATTATTTGTTGTTGTTGTTGTTGTTGTTGTTGTTGTTGTTAAATTCACCAGTGAGTTTGGGAGCTCCTTGAAAGCCTCCAATTTGTACGGAAAGAAAAGGGAGGAAATAAAACACAAGGGACTTGTTTGTGTCCCTTCTGCGCCAATAATGAGATAATTGTGGGTTTTCCTTGTCTGGAAAACAACATTGCGCTTCTGGCTTGCGTCGCCCATGGGTGGAAGCCATTTCAAGACAACAGACAATTAAGACTGACACTGATTGAAACCAACGACTCTATACAATAATAACAATGGCAATGAGAGAAAAAGCCAAAACGTTCTTCCTTGTCCTCACTTCCCCCTGTCCTTTACATCCAGGCTATATTTGACTATGTAGGTCCTGAGGGGAGGAAAAAAATAAAATCTTCGGAAATTGGATGATCTTATAAGAACAACTTTTTAATTTATTTTTCTTCTGCCTTTATTGTTTTGATAAATAACTTGAGGCAGCAAACAGAGCTTAATGCTGATTTCTCCCTTTATTTCCCCCACCACAACAATCTTGTGAGGTGGGATGGCCCTAGAGCAGGGGTAGGCAACCTTGGCTCTTTTATGATTCGTGGACTTCAACTCCCAGAATTCCTGAGTCAGCCACGCTGAGGGGAAAGGGAGAGGTTTCCAAGCTGAGCCATGTTGGCTGGCTCAGGAATTCTGGAAGTTGAAGTCCACGAGTCATAAAAGAGCCAAGGTTGCCTACCCCTGGCCTAGGCCTAGGCCCCTTCATGACTTGTGGACTTCAACTCCCAGAATTCCTGAGCCAGCCACGCTGAGGGGAAAGGGAGAGGTTTCAAAGCTGAGCCATGCTGGCTGAGGAATTCTGGGAGTTGCAGTCCACGAGTCATAAAAGAGCCAAGGTGGCCTACCCCTGGCCTAGGCCTAGGCCCCTTCATGACTTGTGGACTTCAACTCCCAGAATTCCTGAGCCAGCCACGCTGAGGGGAAAGGGAGAGGTTTCCAAGCTGAGCCATGTTGGCTGGCTCAGGAATTCTGGGAGTTGAAGTCCACCAGTCATAAAAGAGCCAAGGTTGCCTACCCCTGGCCTAGAGATTCACCCAGCTGGCTGGCTTTCATGCCTGGTGATTGGCCCAAAGTCAACCTTCCAGGTCTATTCTGATTGACTGATTGATTTTGGCATTTTTATCCGCCAACTGAGTCCTTCCCAGGGACCTGGGATAGGCAGATGTGGACGTTTGATGGTGTTAGAGCATAGGTCCCCGATCTTTTGGGCACCAGGAACCAGTTCCATGGAAAGAAGTTTTTCCACGGACCGGAGAGCGCGTGGTTTTGTGTGCTGCCTGCATCCCGCAGATGGGGCTTTGCTTGTTTGTGCGGACCGGTTGCTGGCAGGCCACAGCCCAGTACCGGTCCATGGACCGGGGATGGGGACCCCTGTGTTAGAAGTATCCATCGCAGGATATCAGCTGTTCCGAGTCAAGATGCCTTCTGCAATTGACCGATGGGAATTTTGTCAATGCCAGCGGTTATTATTATGGTTTGTTACACAGCCAGATGTTTAGACTGGATCTGGCATTTCCGTCCATCTCTCAAGCCCTTCCCAAGGACCTGGGATAGGCAGATGTGGATGTTTGATGGTTTTAGAGCATGGGTGTCAAACTCGCCATGTGTTGTGTAGCGACATATTGTGACTTTTTTTGCACTGCCGGAGCTGGGGTGGGTGCGGCCTCCGTATGACGCAACCAGCCTGTGGGCCGACAGTTTGACACCCCTGTGTTAGAGGTTATCGTCACAGGATGTAAGCTGTTCTGCGTAAAGCTGCCTTCTGCAATTGACTCATGGTGAATTTGTCAATGCCAGCGGTTATCATTCTGGTTTCTTACGTGGTCAGCCAGATGTTTAGACTGGATTTGGCATTTTTAACCCACCAAATGAGTCCTTTCCAAGGGCCTGGGATAGGCAGATGTGGATGTTTGATGGTGTTAAAGGTCTCATCACAGGAGATCAGCTGTTTCGAGTCAAGCAGCCTTCTGCAATTGACCGATGGGGATTGTGTCAATGCCGAGGGTGTTCAAGTGTCCCAATTGTTTTGGAGTTGCACCCAAGGCAGCTATGACAACAGATGGCCTCCACAAAAACTTTGGCTTCCATTGTGGTCAAGGACTGTTTTAAGGTGAGTTTTGCCCCATTTTTACGACCTTTCTCGCCACACTTCTTAAGTGAAGCACCGCGGCTGATAAATCAGTAACCTGGTTGTTAAATGAATCTAGCTTTCTCCCCCCCGCCCCCGCTCCCCTTGACTTTGCTTTTCAGAAGGACACAAAAGGGGACCATGTGACCTCGGGAGACTTGAACGGTCGTAAGTATGAATCAACTGCCGAGCGTCTGAATTTCAATCGCGTGATCGTGGGGAATGCTACAAAGGTCCGTAAGCCTGAGAAACGGTGCCGGGTGCTGTTGTAACTTTGGACGGTCACCAAAATGAACCGCTGTAAGTCGGGGACTGCCTGAGGGAGGCCCTTCCTCCTAGTTGCGTCTTCCTCCTATTTCGCCGCGTCCCTCGTCCCCTCGGCTTACCCTGAACCAGGAACAAAAGCCGAGCGTGGCCGAGCGCCAAAACACTAGAAGTATTTCAGCGTCAAAGCCGTCGTTCTTTGACCGGTTCCTGGTAGACAAGGCGGGCTCAGCTCCAGCCGGTTTTGCAAAGTTTAGCAGGTCACGTGAAGAGAAAGGGAGCATTGTACGTGTTTGATGTTGCCCCCCTCACCCCGTCCCAGAAACTAAGAACCTTAAAAATAAAACCCTAGCGAGGCCACCCCTGGAATACTGCAGCCAATTTTGATCACCGTATCACAAAAAAGATGTGGAGAGTTTGGAAAAAATTCACAGAAGAGCAACTAAGATGATCAAAAACCTGGAGACTAAACCATACGAAGAACGGATGTGGGACTTGGGTCTGGCTAGTCTGAAGAAAAGAAGAAATAGGGGAGACACGATAGCAGCGTTCCGGTATTTGGGGGGCTGCCACAAAGAAGAGGGGGGGGGTCACGTTATTCTCCAAAGCACCAGAGGGCAGGACAAGAAACAATGGTTGGAAGCTGATTAAAGAGAGAAGCAACCTGGAATTAAGGAGAAACTTCCTAACAGTGAGGACAATCAACCAGTGGAACAGCTCGCCACCAGAAATCGTGGGCGCTCCATCCCTGGAGATTTTTAGGAAGAGACTGGAGAGTCACTTGTCTGAGACGGTACAGGTTCTCCTGATTAAGCTGGGAGCTGGACTAGAATGAAATGGTATAGGATTTCCTGCCTGGGCAGGGGGTTGGACTAGATGACCTCCAAGTTCCCTTCTAACTTTATTATTATTATTATTATTATTATTATTATTATTATTATTATTATTATTATTATTATTATTATTATTATTATTATGAGCCTTGGTGGAGCAGTGGGCTAATGCCAACTTAAGTAACACCAGCTGCCTGCAATTAGTGCAGGTTCGAGTCCCACCAGGCTCAAGGTTGACTCAGCCTTCCATCCTTCCCAGGTAGGTAAAATGAGGACCCAGATTGTTGGGGGCAATTAAGCTGACTTTGTAATAATGCCGCTTGGGGTGTGTGTGAAAGCCCTAATAAGCAGGCATATACATAGAACGAAGGCTACTGCTAAGCTTGTAAGCCGCCCTGAGTCTTCGGAGAAGGGCGGGATATAAATGGAATTAAAATAAAAAAATAAAAATTATTATTATTATTATTACAGAAGACCTCCAAGGTCCCTTCCAACTCTATTCTATTCTAAAAAAATAAATAGGTTCACCTGCCTATAATTTTCTCCTGGAAAGGCCCCGTTTTAATTCAGGGAGTCCTCGAAGTACCACCGCAATGGAGGCCAAAATTTCTGTCCTTAAGCGAGGCATTTGTTAAGTCAGTTTGGCCCCATTTTACGACCTTCTTTGACACGGCTGTTAAGCGAATCACGGCGGTCGATGAGTTAGCAAGACGGAGGGGACGTGGATCTGGTTTCCCCCATGGATTTTGCTCGTCAGGACGGGGATCACGTGATCTTGGGAGAAAGCAAGCGTCGTAAGTACGAACCAGCGATTGAGTGAATTTTGCCCTGCTTTACGACCTTCCTCGCCACGGTCGTTAAGTGAATCTCTGCAGCGGTCCAATGAGTAACAAGGTGAGGAAGTGAGTCCAGCTTCCCCGCTGAGCTGGCTTGACCGAAGGTCGCAAAAAGAGGATCACGTGACACCCCCCCCCGGGGCATGGCATCCGTCGTAAGTATGAACCGGTGGCCGAGGCAATGAGTTCTAGTCCTGCCTTATGCACGAAAGCCGGTTGGATGACTCTGGGCCAATCACCAGGAGACGGTGAGCTCTTGTCCCGCCTAAGATGGAAAACAACTTTGGACTACTCCCTCTCTCTCTCTCAGCCCAACCCACCTCACAGGGTTGTTGTTGTTGTGTTGACAAGAGGACGAGGAAGTACGTTGGGCCTGTTCGCCGTCTTGATTTATTTATTTAAAAAATAAATAAACAAAGATAGTTCACAAATAACAAAACAACACAACAGGGCAACTGAGGCCAGCAAGCCAAAACGGCCGCATTTTCCCAAATCCCAAGCTCCTGAGAGAACAGGAAAAGACACACTGCATTGAACGTGCAAAGTTTGCACCCTCTTTAAGTAAAATTGCAAACATTCCCCCAGACGGCTTTAGCTCCCCCCCCCACCCCGTGCTGGGAACGCAAGGCCGGTTTCTCATTAACTAGGTTTACAGATTTTCAAGGGCAGCAATCCAGTTCTCACCCACACCCTCCTGGTCTGGCACCAGGAAAAACAAGCGGGGGGGGGGAAATTCTGCAATTTATCGGGGGTGGGACGCTGAGGGAGAGCCAGAAAGGAAGAAAACCTGCAATTAGAAACCGTATCCAGATAGTCCTCGGCTTACGACTGACCCCCCCCCAAAAAAAATTTCTGTTGCTAAGTGAGACATTTGTTCGGTGAGTTTTGCCCCGTTTTTACGACTTTACCGGCCACGATTGTGAAGTAAATCACTGAGGTTGCGAAGTTAGGAGCAGGCTTGTTGTTAAGTTGTCAGAAGGTCGCAAAAGGGGAATCACCTGACCCCAGTCAAGCTCTTCTCCAAAGCCCCAGAAGGCAGGACAAGAAGCGACGGATGGAAACTAACCAAGGAGAGAAGCAACCTGGAACTAAGGAGAAACTTCCTGACAGTGAGAACAATTAACCAGTGGAACCACCTGCCTCCAGAAGCGGTGAATGCTCCCAACACTGGAAGTTTTCAAGAAGAGACTGGACAGCCATTTGAAATGGTATAGGGTTTCCTGCCAGAGCAAGGGGTTGGACTAGATGACCTCCAAGGTCCCTTCCAACTTATTATTCTATGTTCTAAGTTTTCAGAATCCAACATCATGAGTCAAAGCCTTGTCACCATTAGCTGCTAAACTCTGCAATAACCAGATCTGAAGGCCTACTGGGGACACGGTAGCAGTCTTCCAATACTGGAGGGGCTCCCCCAAAGAAGATGGGGTCCACCTATTCTCCAAAGCCCCTGAAGGCAGGACAAGAAACGACGGATGGAAACTAATCAAGGAGAGAAGCAACCTGGAACTAAGGAGAAGCTCCCTAAGCGTGAGAACTATTAATCAGTGGAACAACTTGCCACCAGAGGTTGTAGGTACTCCATCACTGGAGGCTTTTAAGAAGAGGGTGGACAGCCATTTGTCTGGAATGGTATAGGTTAGGTCTGGGGTAGGCAACCTCGGCTCTTTTATGACTCGTGGACTTCAACTCCCAGAATTCCTGAGCCAGCATGGCTCAGCTTGGAAACCTCTCCCTTTCCCCTCAGCGTGGCTGGCTCAGGAATTCTGGGAGTTGAAGTCCACGAGTCATAAAAGAGCCAAGGTTGCCTAACCCTGGTATAGGGTTTCCTGCCTGAGCAGGGGGTTGGACTAGAAGACCTCCAAGGTCCCTTCCAACTCTGGTTATTCTGTTATCCTGAGATGTTACGAGACCCCACTCCTAAGGGGGGTCCATCTGGTGGACACAAAAAGGGCCTTCTCCGTGGTGGCTCCTTCCCTGTGGAACATCAACCGTGCGGAGGTCCCTGAAGACCTGGTTCTGCCACTCAGCCTGGGGACCCCAAAGAGCCCATCAAGTGATTGGCTTGATTGTTGTTGCCACAGGGGCGGCGGCGGGGGGGGGGCACTGTTACTGTCTTGCATTCGAATCTAGCCAAGCCCACAAAATGAGAGAATGGGTGCCATCTAACAGGGGATCCAGAGCGAAGAGAAAACCAATTTGGATTCTAGTGGTTGAAGGCATCGGGACGGAAAGCGGGGGACGGCGAGTTCAAATCCTGATATTGGGGATTTTGTTTTGTTTTTTGTTGTTGTTGTAAGCTGCACGGAGTCACCGTGAAAACGGGCAGCCGCAAAAAATTTATTCCTAATAAATAACACATCAACAACGCCCTTTTCCTTCCTCAAGTGGCTTTTCTCCTGTTTGGTACACTGCGGCTGATGCAATTGTTTATCGTCTTCTCTCAGCAATCCTTTGGGATCAAACTCTCTGGATCAAGTCAACAACTCCACCCTACAAACCCGAGGTCCCTAACCGGTGACTCCATTCCGCCGATCTGCTGCCAGATCGGTTGATCCTTTTGCAAGCCCAACCCTCAAGGAGCTGACTCAAATCGACTTCCAAGGCCTGCGATCCGTGAACCCCACAAACGTCAAATTTCTAAAGAAATGCCGGGGCGCCGAGGAGCACAGATCATACTCTAGAACTGTCTGGGTTCTAGATTCCGATCCCTTTCGAAGCAAGAATTCAACAGGGGATTGACAAGTTGATACACGTGGGGTCCCTTGGTGCTCTCTGAGCTGGGTGGCTTTCTTGTAGATGATGTTTCACGGCCCAACTAGGTAACATCATCGGTGCTGGAAGGGGGGGAGAGAAGAAAGGAGGAGGAGGAGGAGGAGGAGGAGGAGGAGGAGGAGGAGGAGGAGGACTGTGGTTGCTTTCTAAGTTTGGTCATTTTCTTGTAGATGTTTCATGACCCAACTAGGTAACATCATCAGTGCTGGAAGGGAGAAGGGTTTGCAGAGAAGAGGAGGAGGAGGAGGAGGAGGAGGAGGAGGAGGAGGAGGAGGAGGAGGAGGAGGAGGAGGAGGAGGAGAACTGTGGTTCCTTGGTGCTCTCTAAGCTTGGTCATTTTCTTGTAGATGTTTCATGACCCAACTAGGTAACATCATCAGTGCTGGAAGGGAGAAGGGTTTGCAGAGAAGAGGAGGAGGAGGAGGAGGAGGAGGAGGAGGAGGAGGAGGAGGAGGAGGAGGAGGAGAACTGTGGTTCCTTGGTGCTCTCTAAGCTTGGTCATTTTCTTGTAGATGTTTCATGACCCAACTAGGTAACGTCATCAGTGCTGGAAGGGCAGGAAGGAGGGAGAAGGAGGAGAACTGTGGTTCCTTCTTGCTTTCTGAGCTTGGATGTTTTCTTGCAGACGTTTCATGACCCAACTAGGTAACGTCATCAGTGCTAGAAGGGAATGGGGTTTGCCAGCAGGAGGAGGAGGAGGAGGAGGACAACTGTGGGGTCCTCGGTGCTCTCTGAGCTTGGATGTTTCCTTGCAGACGTTTCATGACCCAACTAGGGAACATCATCATTGCTGGGAGGGAGGGAGAAGGAGGAGAACTGTGGTTCCTTGGTGCTTTCTGAGTTTGGTTGTTTTCTTGTAGATGTTTCACGATTCTACTAGATAACTCATTCATCAATGCTGGGAGGGGAGGGAGGAGGAGGAAGAGGGCCACTCATGGGTCCTTGGTGCTAGCTGATGTGAACCTCTGAGCTTGGTGGTTTCCTTGCCGGAGTTTCATGACCCACCTAGGTAACATCATCAGTGCTATAGTAAGTAACAGGACCGTAATCAGTAACACCACTAGCAGTGATGACGTTGCTTAGGTGGGCCTTGAAACATCTGCAAGGAAACCACCACGCTCAGAGAGCACCAAGGACCCCAAAGTCCTCCTCCTCCTCTTCCTCCTTTTCCGCTCCCTTCTAGCACTGATGATATTACCTAGTTGGATCATGAAACATCTACAAGAAAACAACCAAGTTCAGAAAGCACCAAGGACCCCACAGTCCTCCTCCTCTTCCTCCTCCTCTTCCTCCTCCCAGCACTGATGGTGTTCCCTAGTTGGATCATGAAACATCTACAAGAAAACAACCAAGTTCAGAAAGCACCAAGGACCCCAAAGTCCTCCTCCTCCTCCTCCTCCTCCTCCCTCCTCCTCCTCTTCCTCCTCCCAGCACTGATGATGTTACCTAGTTGGATCATGAAACATCTACAAGAAAATAACCAAGTTCAGAAAGCACCAAGGACCCCACAGTCCTCCTCCTCCTCCTCCCTCCTCCTCCTCTTCCTCCTCCTTGCAGCACTGATGATGTTACCTAGTTGGGTCATGAAACGTCTGCAAGAAAACCACCCAGCTCAGAGAGCACCAAGGACCACCACCCCAGTTCAACCCTGAGCTACAAATAATTCTGTAGCTAATTTTATGCATTCATTCATTTGTTGGAGACATATGTCTCTTTTCCTCCGCTGCAAATACATCCTTCCTTTTCTTCCCTTATTTTGATCCACACCACCGCCTTCCGAGGGAGAGCAACTGCAAGATCACGGCTGGTCCAAAGCCAAACAGCGATCCCAACGACCAAGCCCGGACTTGAACTCGTAACAGAGAGGACATATACCACAGAAAACCCTATTAGGCTGGAGCCCTGGCGGGGCAGTGGTGAGAATGCAGTATTGCAGGCAAATTCTGCCAACTGTCAGCAGTTCGATCCTGACCGGGTCTGGTCCTTATTAAAAAAACAAAAACAAAAAACAGCTGAATTTCTTCTGCAGGTCAGAGCTCTTATTCGTAAAGAAGAGTTGCTCAAAGCATGTAAAAGGTAAAAAGGTAAAGGTTCCCCCACACACGCGTGCTAGTCGTTTCCGACTCTAGGGGCCGGTGCTCATCTCCGTTTCAAAGCCGAAGAGCCAGCGCTTGTCCAAGGATGTCTCCGTGGTCATGTGGCTGGCATGACTAGATGCCAAAGGCGCACGGAGCGCTGTTACCTTCCCACCGGAGTGGTCCCTATTTTCCTACTTGCGTTTTTTACGTACTTTCGAACTGCTAGGTTGGCAGAAGCTGGGACGAGTAACAGGCGCTCACTGTTATGCGGCACTCGGGATTCGACCCGCCAAACTGCCGACCTTCTGATCGACAAGCTCAGCGTCCTAACCCACTGAGCCAACGCGTCCCTTCAAAGCATGTACCGAGTGCAAACCGAGCATCCCAAAATGCATCCTGGAACTAAGGAGAAACTTCCTGACTGTTAGAACAACTAACCAGTGGAACAACCTGCCTCCAGAAGCGGTGAATGCTCCAACACGGGAAGTTTTTAAGAAGAGACTGGACAACCAGTTGTTGTCTGAAATGGTATAGGGTTTTCTGCCTGGACAGGGGGCTGGACTAGATGACCTCCAAGGTCCCTTCCTTCCAACTACTTCTTCTTCTTCTTCTTCTTCTTCTTCTTCTTCTTCTTCTTCTTCTTCTTCTTCTTCTTCTTCTTCTTATTATTATTATTATTATTATTATTATTATTATTATTATTATTATTATCTGACATAAACAGCCTGCCGGAGAGCCATTTTTAACAATGACCCACAGTTGCAAAGGGGGAAAAAAAGACTCCGTTCTCCTGGGCTACAAAAAAAAAAAAAAAACCAAAAAATAAATTTGTCCCTCCAGAGTTTTATTTCCTTCTGAAGGGAAAGTCGAGGCTGGCTTTCAGAACCCAAGTAAAGTTATTTTTAAGCCCCACTTGGCATGCCATTCTAAACTGGAACATTCAATCCTTGTTTATTTCGAGATAATTCGCCGGGGCTGCCTTTCGTAGTTGGCATTCCTGGCTTTTGAGTTCACCCAGTACCTTTGCCCAGACTTAAGTAAACATACACAACTCGATTCAATTAATCAGGATTTTTCTGCCGCGCACACACACACACCCTGAGACGGGTGCAGAAAGCCTCAACTAAGTTAAAACAAGGCGGGGGGGCTGTTGTGTGAACGCAACCCGAGCTTTGGACTCCCATATGGGGTTGCAATTTTAGGCAAGGCTCAACAACAATCTGAAGCTACGAGAAAAATTAGCCAGGGCGGGGAGTGGGGGACGGAGACAACAATCGCCCAAAATCAGAATTTTTCAAACCAGGAGGAGGGGGATGAAAGAGCCCCCTCCCCACTTTCTTTGCAAGCCCCCTGCTCTGCTAATCTTATTTAAAAAAGACTTGCCTGCTTGTAAAAAAAAAATAAAAGGCCAGTGGGGGGGGGAGAGTTGCATGTTCTCCCGTGCAACGAAGGCGAGAACAAGGGCGGGACGCTTTTGAGACGAAACTGAGGTTTTCCTCCGGACACTTACCTTGATGTTCCAGGAGTTTCTTCACATCGCTCCAGCAAAAAACCCGGGTTCTTAAGCGGCTCCCTCGCCTTGTGGGCGCTCTGGAGAAAGAGAAAAGGGAGAGCGGAGGGCTAAGACGCTGGCTGGCGGGAAGGAGACCCGTCCATCACCTGTTTGCTGAAGTGAAGTTGGATTCAGCCTTGGCTGGAGCCAACCAGGAAGTTCTCCAGCTTGCAAATGGCCAGGCTCATTAACTCTTCTCTGGCAAGTTGGCAACTTTTCAGAAACGGGAGACTTTTCCTCCAGAGAGTGCTTCTTTCAGCCCGCCATCCCGTCAGAGAGGAAGCTGTCTTTACTCAAACAACCAATGCAGCTGGAAGGGACCTTAGAGGTCTTCTATTCCAGTCCCCCCCCTGCCGGAGGCGGGAAAGCTGATCGTATGCCGGGCTGTCCGTTCTTGGCCAGGGGACGGGGCTAGGAGGAGACCCATAAACAAAGCCGCCAATTTGGTCGGTAGTGTCTTTCCTACTTGCCCCTAAGGAGGGGCAAATGCCCATTCAGTTTATTTTATGGGTAAGGTAAAGGTAAAGGTAAAGGTTCCCCCGCACATGCGTGCTAGTCGTTTCCGACTCTAGGGGCCGGTGCTCATCTCCGTTTCAAAGCCGAAGAGCCAGCGCTTGTCCGAGGACGTCTCTGTGGTCATGTGGCCGGCATGATTAGACGCCAAAGGCGCACGGAACGCTGTTACCTTCCCACCGTAGTGGTCCCTATTTTTCTACTTGCATTTTTACGTGCTTTCGAACTGCTAGGTTGGCAGAAGCTGGGACGAGTAACAGGCGCTCACTCTGTTACGCGGCACTCGGGATTCGACCCGCCAAACTGCCGACCATCTGATCGACAAGCTCAGTGTCCTAACCCACTGAGCCACCGCGTCCCTCTATTTATGGGTATCCTGCCTTTATTACTTTACAAAGAATTCAGGATGGCAAAGATAGCCAGTATCTCTCCCTCCTCCTATTTTCCTGAACAACAACCCTGTGAGGTGGGTTGGCCCGAGAAAGAGAGGGGGGGCGGGGGAATTGGCCCGAAATTACCCAGCTGGGTTTAAAGGCCAAAGCATCAGTAGAACACACAATCTCCCGGTGACTGGCCCAAAGTCACCCAGCCATCTTTTGTGCATAAGGTGGGATTAGAACTCAGAGCCTCCTGGGGATTGGCCCAAAGTCACCCAGCCAGCTTTCATACCCTAAATAGCACTATAACTCACAGCCTCTGGGTGATTGGCCCAAAGTCAATCAGCCAACTTTTGTGCCTTAGACGGGACTAGAACTCACAGTCTCCGGGTGACTAGCCCACTGAGCCAACATTTGTGCCATAGACAACACTAGAACTCACAGTCTCCTGCTTACAGGCCCAAAGTCACTCAGCCAACTTTTGTGCCATAGATAGACAACACTAGAACTCACAGTCTCCTGGTTATTGGCCCAAAGTTACTCAGCCAACGTTTGTGCCTTAGACGGGACTAGAACCCACAGTCTCCAGGTGACTGGCCCACTCAGCCAACTTTTGTGCCATAGACTACACTACAACTCACAGCCTCCTGGTTACTGGCCCAAAGTCACTCAGCCAACTTTTGTGCCATAGATAGACAACACTACAACTCACAGCCTCCTGGTTACTGGCCCAAAGTCACTCAGCCAACTTTTGTGCCATAGATAGACGACACTAGAACCCACAGTCTCCAGGTGACTGGCCCACTCAGCCAACTTTTGTGCCATAGACTACACTACAACTCACAGCCTCCTGGTTACTGGCCCAAAGTCACTCAGCCAACTTTTGTGCCATAGATAGACGACACTAGAACTCACAGTCTCCTGGTTACTGGCCCAAAGTTACTCAGCCAACTTTTGTGCCTTAGACGGGACTAGAACCCACAGTCTCCCGGTGACTGGCCCACTCAGCCAACTTTTGTGCCATACACTACACTACAACTCACAGCCTCCTGGTTACTGGCCCAAAGTCACTCAGCCAACTTTTGTGCCATAGATAGACGACACTAGAACCCACAGTCTCCAGGTGACTGGCCCACTCAGCCAACTTTTGTGCCATAGACTACACTACAACTCACAGCCTCCTGGTTACTGGCCCAAAGTCACTCAGCCAACTTTTGTGCCATAGATAGACGACACTAGAACTCACAGTCTCCTGGTTACTGGCCCAAAGTTACTCAGCCAACTTTTGTGCCTTAGACGGGACTAGAACTCACAGTCTCCAGGTGACTGGCCCACTCAGCCAACTTTTGTGGCACAGACTACACTAGAACTCACAGTCTCCTGGTTACTGGCCCAAAGTCACTCAGCCAAATTTTGTGCCATAGATAGACGATACTAGAACTCACAGTCTCCTGGTTACTGGCCCAAAGTCACTCAGCCAACTTTTGTGCCTTAGACGGGACTAGAACTCACAGTCTCCGGGTGATTGGCTCAAAGTCACCTAGCCGCTTTGCGTACCTAAGGCAAGACTAGAACTCACCATCATCTCCTGGTTTCTAGCCTGGTGCCTTAATCACTCTCTTCTGCTGTGTCCACACAACCCTGATTTCAAACTGATCCTGGCTAGACCCAGACCATCCGTAGCTAGTTCAATTTTAAAACAATGCTTTCTCTTTCTGGCAGTCAATAAAGCTCAGCACATTTACCTGGGTACAATCCAACATATTTCATTGTTGGCTACTTTCACACACACACACACACACACACACCGCTCCAGTCTGTAGCCACTCTCCCCCTGATCTCAGGAGGATCAGATTTTTTTTGAAGTGGCCTTTCCCTGTTCTCACCTGCCAATCTCCCAGGTAGGCCATACCTACGAAACCAGAGTCACGCGGTCTAATCCTGCTTTCCTTATAAGGTTACTAGTAATAGAATCTCTGCTAGCCTGGATGTGCTTCCCACCTCCCTCCTTTCATCTTCGTGAGAACTAGGATTGGGGGTGGGGGGGTGGGTCTTCTCCGAGACGCCTTCTCCGATTACAGTTCTGGACGGGACTCCGGTTTCTCTTCTCCGACTATGTTCTTGGTTGCCACACTTCCTCCCGTTTCTCAAGGGGATTCCTTCTGCCCATGAGGTCACCAGATCTCTGGGTGGATCCAGGGATCTGGCTTTGAAACAGGCTTAACAGCAGACGCCGTTAACTAGCACTGATGACCTTAACCTAGTTTGGGTCATGAAAGATCTGCAAGAAAACGACCAACGTCAGAGAGCAGCAATGACCCCACAGTCATAGTCCTCCTCCTCCTCCTCCTCCTCCTCCTCCTCCTCCTCTTTTCTGCAAACGCTTCTCCCTTCTAGCACTGATGAAGTTACCTAGTTGGGTCATGAAACGTCTGCAAGGAAACCACCAAGCTCAGAGAGCACTAAGGACCCCATGGTGGTCCTCCTCCTCCTCCTCCCCACAAACCCCACTCCCTTCTAATATTGATGATGTTACCTAGTTGGGTCATGTAACGTTTGCAAGAAAACCCACCAAGCTCAAAGGACCCCATGGTGGTCCTCCTCCTCCTCCTGGTCCTCATCACACACACCCCTTCTAGCACTGATGATGTCCCCTAGTTGGGTCATGAAACGTCTGCAAGTAAACCACCAAGCTCAGAGAGCACAAAGGACCCCACGGTTGTCCTCCTCCTCCTCCTCCCCCCCCTCCTCCTCCTCTTAAACCCTACTTCCTTCTGATGATGTTACCTAGTTGGCTCATGAAACGTCTGCAAGTAAACCACCAAGCTCAGAGAGCACTAAGGACCCCACGGTTGTCCTCCTCTTCCTCCTCCTCCTCCTCCTCCACAAACCCCACTGCCTTCTAGCACTGATGATGTTACCTAGTTGGGTCATGAAACGTCTGCAAAAAAACCCACCAAGCTCAGAGAGCACTAAGGACCCCACAGTTGTCCTCCTCCTCCTCCTCCTCCCCCCTCCTCCTCCTCCTAAACCCTACTTCCTTCTGATGATGTCACCTAGTTGGCTCATGAAACGTCTGCAAGAAAACCACCCAGCTCAGAGAGCACTAAGGACCCCACAATCCTCCTCTTCCTCCTCCTCTTTCTCCTCCTCCTCCTCCTCCACAAACCCCACTGCCTTCTAGCACTGATGATGTTACCTAGTTTGGGTAATGCAACATCTGCAAGAGAAGCACCCAGCTCCGAGGGAGCACCCGTCATGCTAGGACTTTTTACGCGAAAGCTGAAAGGGCAGCTTAGAACACGGCCTTGCAATGACCTTCCGAGTCTTTTTCTAATAAGTGAGACCGGTTGTGACTCCATTGATTTGTGGTGCCATTAAGTCAATCGATGTGTTCGACTCCGTGCTTAAAAGCCACGAGGGCTGGACTGGATGATGGGGAAAGAGGAGGGAAGTGAGGATCCATTAAAGCAGAGGGGCCCCCCCCACCTTTTGGGCACCAGGGATCACCGATTCCGTGGAGAGAGGTTTTTCCGCAGACCGGAGGGTGTGAGGTTTTGCACGTTGCCTACATCCCGCGGACGGGGCTTTGCTTGTTTGTGCGGCCCGGTTGCTGGCGTGCTGCTGCCCGGTACCGGTCCACGAACCAGGGGTTGGGGACCACTGCACTGAAGGATTTCTCACGAGGCATCTCTTGTAGCAGCTTCTTGGCAATCTACTAACTAGGGTCCCTGCTTAGGAGAAGTCGCTGCAATTGTTGTTGTTGTTAGTTGCGAAGTCGTGTCTGACCCATCGCGACCCTATGGACAACATTCCTCCAGGCCTTCCTGTCCTCTACCATCTTCTGGAGTCCATCTAAGCTCACGCCTCCTGCTTCAGTGACTCCATCCAGCCACCTCATTCTCTGTCGTCCCCTTCTTCTCTTGCCTTCAATCTTTCCCAGCTCTTCTCCAGTGAGTCCTTCCTTCTCATTAGGTGGCCAAAGGATTTGAGTTTTAGCTTCAGGATCTGGCCTTCTAAAGAGCAGTCAGGGTGGATCTCCTCTAGGACTGACCGGTTTGATCGCCTTGCAGTCCAAGGAACTCGCAGGAGTCTTCTCCAGCACCAGAGTTCAAAGGCCTCCATTCGTTGGCGCTCAGCCTTTCTTATGGTCCAACTTTCATAAGTCGCTGCAAAAAGGCCATCAATTGAGTGAAAAACCTCCTCCAGTTCTACCAAGCCAGTGGGAAGGCCCTGCATTTTGCCATCCCTTTGGCACACCGACAAATAAGCTCAGAGGCTATGGCGATTCTCCATCATCCAGGTCACGGTTGTCCCGCAGGTGCTTTTTCCAAAAGGCCAACTGGACTTTCTTGGGGGGGGTTTTCCGCCCCTCTTGAGAATATTTCACTTCTCATCCAAGAAGCTTGTTCAGTTCTAAAGGTTCTTCCGAACGGAAGAAGCTTCTTGGAGGAGAAGCGAAACGTTTTCAAGGGGGGGGGGGAAACCCTCAAAAGTCCAATTTTGGAAAAGCATCTTTCGGACAACTAAGCTCAGAGATCACCAAGGATCCCACAATCCTCCTTCTCCTCCTCTTCTTCTTCTTTGCAAACTCCCCTCCCTTCTAGCAGTGATAATGTTACTTAGTTGGATCATGAAACGCCTGCAATAAAAGAACAAAGCTCAGAAAGCATCAAGAACCGCCCAAGTCTTCCTCCTCTCTCTTCCTCTTCCTCCTCCCTACAAACCTCACTCCCTTCTAGCACTGATAATGTTACCTAGTTGGGTCCTGAAATGTCTGCAATAACAGAGCAAAGCTCCACAAAGTTACAACGTCATTGAAAAAAAAGTGATTTATGACCCGTTTTTCAAGCTACAACCGTCGCAGCGTCCCCCGTGGTCACCTCTTTAAAATTCAGACGCTTGGCACCTGACTCGTAGTTATGACGGTCGCGGTATCTCAGAGTCGCATGGTCCCCTTTTGTGACCTCCTCAAAAGCCAAGTCAATGGGAGAAGCCCGATTCAGTTAGCAACCGTGTTACTAACTTAACAACCGCAGCGATTCACTCACTTAAGAAGGGTGGCTAAAAAAAAAAAGTCGTAAAAGCTCCGGACGGCGCCCGATCTTCGCTCCTTTCGCCGCGATCTAAAAACATACTTGTTCGAACAAGCCGGCCTGGCCTGATGGGGGATTGGTGTGGTTTTTATTGTATTTTATTGGGGTTTTACTATGTATTAATTGTTTTTTAGTGGGCATGTATTTAATCATTTTTTAACTTTTGTAATTCTGTGTTTTTTATTCTTGCCCTGTTCACCGCCCTGAGTCCTTCGGGAGAAGGGCAGTATAGAAATATTAATAAATTAAATTAAATTAAATTAAATTAAATTAAATTAAAACGGGGCAGAACCAGCTGAACAACTGTCTCACGAAAGCAACGGACATTTTGGGCTGAATTGTGGTCCTCAGTCAAGAATTATCTGTGTGGTTTTGCTGAAAACCAGGGTTTGTGTGAGAAACCCTGAAACCACGATATAAGGTTGCGTAGCCCAGAATGTGAACTCCTAGAAAAATGTCTATTTGTCAGAGATGATGGCTTTAAGAGTGTCTATTTAACGCCAAGAAAGGCAGAGGCTGGCATTAGCATTTTATAATGCCATTGCCGTATTAAAATAAATAAATAAAACAGAGTCACTGGGAGCCAGCAGGTGTATCAATTTAATAAATTGCCTTTCCTACTATTATTGGAACCTGTTTGCATCCCGTTTAAGGAACAGCATGCCAAATATAATCCCTTACAGTCTTGCTTCTAAGGGGATATTTAGAATATTTTGTCTACAAATATTGCAAATTAATAGACTATTAAAAGGGAAAAATCAGAAAGCCAACTGTTCCTTTTTTTACTTGCTTTTTCTTTTTCTTTCTTTTTCTCTATCTGGTATGTTAATTCTTGTTAAATCTGCCTCATTTTGGTATTTTCCCCCCTTTCATCTGCATGTACAAAGACACACACACACACACACACACACACACACACACGGAAACAAAACAATGGAGACTTTGGTGTTAAATAATCAGCTTACAATTGAAATCTTTATCGTATTCACAATTATTTTGATGAGCATGACAGCAGATCTTTTTTTTCCCCCAGTGTTATATTCTTCTTTGGATGAAAAAGCCAAATAATTTTATGCCTGTATTATTGACATCCTAAATTGTAATTATAGGTAATCCTCGGCATGCGACCACAATGGAGCCCAAAATTTCTGTTGCTAAGCAAGACAGGTGTTAAGTGAGTATTGCCCCATTTAAACGACCTTTCAGCGCCTTATTGGTTCAATGCAAACAAGAAAAGAGGGCTAGATTTTGTCAACCATGGCAAGTCAGGAAAGCCAGCATGGTCTAGTAATTAAGACACCAAGCTAGAAAGCGGGAGACAGTGAGTTCTAGTCCCGCCTTAAGCATGTAAGCTGGTCTGGGTGACTGTGAGTTCTTGTCCCTGTCTTAGCCATGTTACCCAACTGTGTGACTTTGGGCCAATCACCAGGAGACAGTGAGTTCTAGTCCAGCCGTAGGCACAAAACCCCTGGGTGATTTTGGGCCAGTCACTGGGAGACGGTGAGTTCTAGTCCTGCCTTAGGCACAAAACTTGGCTGGGTGACTTTAGGCCTATCACCAGGAGACGGCGAGTTCTAGTCCTGCCTTAGGCACAAAACCCAGCTGGGTGACTTGGGCCAATCACTGAGAGATGGTGAGTTCTAGTCCTGCCTTAGACACAAAACCCAGCTGGGTGACTTTGGGCCAATCACCAGGAGACGGTGAGTTCTAGTCCTGCTTTAGGCACAAAACCCAGCTGGGTGACTTGGGCCAATCACTGAGAGATGGTGAGTTCTAGTCCTGCCTTAGGCATGAAAACAGGATGGGTGACTCTCATGTCTCTCCGTTTTTCCTCAGCATGGCTGGCTCAGGAATTCTGGGAGTTGAAGTCCACGAGTCATAAAAGAGCCTAACTCTGGCCTAGGCCTAGGCCGCTTTATGACTTGTGGACTTCAACTCCCAGAATTCCTGAGCCAGCCATGCTGAGGAAAAAACGGAGAGGTTTCCAAGCTGAGCCATGGCTGGCTCAGGAATTCTGAGAGTTGAAGTCCACGAGTCATAAAAGAGCCATAGTTTCCCCCTACTGGCTCAGGAATTCTGGGAGCTGAAGTCCAAAGAGTCATGAAGGGGCCATAGTTCCCCCATGCTGGCTCAGGAATTCTGGGAGTTGAAGTCCACGAGTCATAAAAGAGCCAAGGTTGCCTACCCCTGACTTAGCCAATTTTATCATTCTAGACCAGGGTGGATGAAACTGGGATGCTCAGCTGGCCTATATCGGCGCACCCCAAACCTTTGGGCACCAGGGACCGGTTCTGGGGGCCCCAAGCTGTTCCACTGGTTGATTGCCTCCACTCTCAGGAAGTTTCTCCTTAATTCCAGGTTGCTTCTCTCCTGGATCAGCTTCCAACCATTGTTTCTCGTCCTTCTCTCTGGTGCTTTGGAGAATAACGTGACCCCCCCCCTCTTCTTTGTGGCAGCCCCTCAAATACCGGAATAACTGCTATCCTGTCTCCCCTATTTCTTCTTTTCTTCAGCCTAGCCAAACCCAAGTCCCGCAGCCGTTCTTCGCATGTTTTAGTCTCCAGGCCTTGGATCATCTTAGTTGCTCTTCTCTGGATTTTTTTCCCAAACCCTCCACGTCTTTTTTGTGATACGGTGATCAAAATTGGCTGCAGTATTCCAGGGGTGGCCTCGCTAGGGTTTTATTTTTAAGGTTCTTAGTTTCTGGGACGGGGTGAGGGGGGCAACATCAAACACGGGAAGCGTACAATGCTCCCTTTCTCTTCACGTGACCTGCTAAACTTTGCAAAACCGGCTGGAGCTGAGCCCGCCTTGTCTACCAGGAACCGGTCAAAGAACGACGGCTTTGACGCTGAAATATTTTTAGTGTTTTGGCGCTCGGCCACGCTCGGCTTTTGTTCCTGGTTCAGGGTAAGCCGAGGGGACGAGGGACGCGGCGAAATAGGAGGAAGACGCAACTAGGAGGAAGGGCCTCCCTCAGGCAGTCCCCGACTTACAGCGGTTCATTTTGGTGACCGTCCAAAGTTACAACAGCACCCGGCACCGTTTCTCAGGCTTACGGACCTTTGTAGCATTCCCCACGATCACGCGATTGAAATTCAACGTCTTTTTTTGGTGATACGGTGACCCAAATGGGTTACGGTATTCGAGCTGTGGTCTTACTAGGGCTTTACTAGGGGTCTGCGGAGAGTGTTTCTTCCGCGGGCCGGAGGCGACGCGGTTTTGCACGGATGGGGCTTTGCTTGTTTGCGCAGAGCAGTTTCTAAGCACCCCTTGGCCTACACGACAGACAGCGAAAGCAGCCATTCGAAGCGATGGTGGCTCTTCCCCACCAGCAGAGACAGGCGGTCCTCGACTTACGACCACAGTGAAGCCCAAAATTTCTGCTGTTAAGTGAGACCTTTGCAAAAGTGAGCTTTGTCCTATTTTTTATGACTTTTCTCGCCTCGGTTGCTAAGCGAATCGCCGCAGTGGATCAGTTAGCGGCCCGGTTGCTAAGTGACTCGGGCATCCCCATTGCCTTTGCTTGTCAAAAGGTCGCAAAAGGGGGATCGCGTGACTCAACCCGGGACACGGCGACCGTCATAAATATGAACCGGTTGCCAAGCGTTTGAAATTTTGATCAGGTGAGCCTGGGGATGCTGGAAAGGTCGTAGCTGTGAACAACGGACAGAAGTCGCTCTTTTTTCAGTGACGTTGTAACTTTGAATGGTCACTAAGCGAACGTACGTCGAGGACTATCCGTAGTAAGGGAAGCAAAACTGGGAGAATCCATTGATTTCTCTCCGTAATTTGACCCACAATCAATTTGCCATCACACTACATTGAGCCATTGCTTTAGTGATGGTTCAAAGTTAGAGTGGGCCTGGAAAAAAGTGATTTACCAGCTTTCCTCGCACTTACGACCGTCACAGCATCCCCAGGATCAAAACACAAGGCGCTTGGCAACCGGCCCGTATTGATTAATTTTATTTTATTTATTTTGGAGAATTGATAAGAGCTGCCTACTGGCTCAGAGGGACTGACGCATAATAAAAACACAATATAGAAAAAAAATTAAAATAGTAACAAGTAAAAAAACAGTAACATGACAATAAAAATCACTGGAAACTGGATTCACTTAACAACTTCCTAATTCGCTTAACAACTGCATGATTCCCTTAACAATGGTTTTTCTTCACACCGATGGCCAAAACAGATCATCCCTGCCTTGCTTAGTGACGAAAATTCTATTCCCCATTGTGGCCGTAAAACGAGGACTATCTGGGGCAGCTTGGCCGGGAGATAAATTCACCTTCCCTTGTTATGCCGAAAAACTCAAAGCCCGGAACTCACCATTCCTCAAAACAAAATCTACAGATAGTCCTCGACTTACAACGATTTCATTTAGTGACCATTCGAAGTTACAAGGACACTGGAAAAAAGGACCGCTGGCCATTTTTCACACTGGCAACCGTTGCGCCTCCCCCTAGGGTCACGGGATAAAAATTCAGCCGCTCGGCGACCGATTCATACTTATGACGGCTGCAGTGTCCCGGGGGGCTCACGTGATCGTCCCCTTTTGCGACCGCCTGACAAGCCGAGTCAACCGGGGGAGGCCGGATTCACTTCACAACCGGGTTGCCAACTTAACAACCGCAAGGGGTCCACTTTGCGGCGGCGGCGAGGAAGGTCGTAAAACGGGGCAAAACTCACTTAAGGGACTGCTTAGCAGCAGAAACGGCGGCCATTAAGTCCAGACACGTGGCCTCCGACAGTGTGGCAAGCTCTGTGGTTTTGTGTGTTTGTGTGTGCCTCATCTCTCCACTTCAGCCGCTGCCAACGCACTTAACAACCTGCCCAGCCAGCCTGGAAATAAAAACGCAAACGCTCGGTACCCGGGGCCAGCTAAAAGAGGATTATTTCATGGTTTTGTTTCGTGTTTTCCCTGATGCAGCACTGCAGATCTGGGTTGCTCTCACACTTTTAGAAAAGAAAAAAAAAAGCTGTCAGTAAAACACACATACACACTCCCCAAAGCACTGGGATTTAGATGCCAAGCTGCAAAAAATATCCCTGTCTGGATTGTCATATATACACACACCCAAGCCATCGACTCCAGACCAGCCTAGAAGATGATTGCGCGGGGGGATAGTAATAATAATAATAATAATAATAATAATAATAATAATAATAATAATAATAATAATAATAATAATAATAATCAGAATAATCAGAATAATCAGAATAATCAGAATAAGCCATATTCTTTCTCTCCCCTCCTCCTGGACAGTCAGAAAAAAATTTATGTCTCTCCTGACATCAGCCCAAGCTCAAACAGAATTCCAGGAAAAAATTCAGGAAGGATGGTGTGGAAGAGATACACATACACACACACACACACACACACACACACACACACACACACAGAGAGAGAGAGAGAGAGAGAGAGAGAGAGAGAGAGAAGGAGACACGCTATTTTAAGAAAAACTGGCAAGCCACGAAAAGGGGGGAATTTACGGTTTCACAGATCAGGTTTTTACATCCACCAGGAGTGTCCACTAGGTCTAAAAAAAAAAATAAGGCCAGTTTCCCATCAAACCAGAAAGGCACAAAAATGGCTTTTTTAAAAAAAAAATTCTGGGGAAAAAAAATAAGACAAATTTCCAATCAAAGCAGAAAGGCAGAAGAATTGCTTTTTTTTAAAAAAAAATATTTTCTGGGGACAAAAATAAATAAAGACCAATTTCCAATCCAAGCAGAGTGACAAAAATTGCTTTTTTAAAAAAAAATCTGGGTTTGGGGTGGGGGGGGAAATAAATACATAAAGAAATTAAAACCCCAAATAATCTGGCGTGCAGGAGACCCACCTGCAGTCCAGCCAAAGGGGATTTAGAAAATGGGTTTCCGGATTGGATAGGATCAAAGACCACAGAGAGAAGGAAAAGATTTGGGGGGAAAAAAGATTTTTTAAAAAAATTATTTATTTGTTTAGCTTACGGCTATCCATGGAATTGCAATACATATTAATATTTCGCCTGGAATTAAAAACATAGTAAAAGATGAATAGTTCAAAAAAGATAGCTATTCAGGATATCAGAGTCCTAAGTCATCTAACCGCTGAAGCAGAGTAGGGGGGAAAAAATCAAGATACTGGACCGGCATATATATATGGATGGACAGACAGACAGACAGATAGACAGATAGTCTCTCTCTCTCTCTCTCTCTCTCTCACACACACACACACACACACACAATAAATATGCCCTCAGATAGATGGATAGATGATAGAAAGATAAAGATAGGATAAATAGATAGATAGATAGATATAGATAAAATAGTTAGAGACAGAGATAATGCCGATAGATAGATAGATGATAGACAGATAGATAGATAGATAGATAGATAGATAGATAGATAGATAGATAGATAGATAGATATGGACAGATAGATAAAATATAGACAGAGAGATAAATATGCCCATATATATAGAGAAAGAGACAGATAAAATAGACAGAGACAGAGATAAATATGCGCTCATACAGATAGATAGATAGATAGATATGGATATAGACAGATAGATAAAATAGACACAGAGATAAATATGCCTATATATATATATATATATAGAGAGAGAGAGAGAGAAAGAGAGAAAACAGACAGAAACAGAGAGATAAATATGCGCTCAGATATAGATAGATAGATAGATAGATAGAAAAAGATGGATAGATAAGAGATAGATAGATAGATAGATAGATAGATAGATAGATAGATAGATAGATAGATATGGATATAGACAGATAGAGAAAATAGTTAGGCAGAGAGAGATAAATATGTCCTCATATAAATAGAGATAGATAGATATAGATATTATAGACAGAGAGAAAGATGCCCTCAGTTTAAAGCCAGTCACTTCCTCCCCCCCCCCAAAAGTCCTGCTTTTTCCCATCAGTCGATTTGGGGGAAAAGGGGATTTATCCCTCCTTCTCCTGGCTTCCCAATGACAGTCAGAGGGTGCTTTCGGTCCTATGGCTGGACAGGTTTGCAAAATAAATAAGTTAAAAAAAATTATGATTAAAATTCTTGGCATCTCTCTCTGCTCTCTCTCTCTCTCTCTCCATCTCCCCCCCCCCCCAGTCTGCATCATTACTCAGCCCCCAAAGGGTGGCGTGATCAGCCAGCCTCCCCACGACACAGGATGACATAATCGGAGCTGCTCTTCCTAAATCTGCCCTCCCTCCCCCTCCCCTTTCCATCCCCGGACGCCGGACGGCCCCGCCTTTACGACCTCCGCCTCCTCCTCCTCCAATTCGAATCGAATCGAATCCGAATCCAAAAACATCATCCCAACTAACCAAAGCTGGCTCGCCCTTGCAACTAGCACGAACCATTCTTTCTGCCCCCACCCCACCCCGCAACGCTTTCTCCCACGGGAGCTGGGTTCGTGGGCGCGCGTATGCACACTCGGGGAGACACGCGCGCGCGCGCACACACACACACACACACGGGCTCCTCATCCCTGCAACTTTGCACGGGGAACGGAGCGAAGCGGGGAACCGTTTGCGCTGCGTGCTGAAAACTGTGCCCTGTTTGCAGTGGGGACACACACACACACACACACACACAGAGAGAGAGAGAGAGAGAGAGCCAGAAGCACGGGCGCATCAACCGCGCAAGCTTGCAGAGGGAGGGAGCAAGCCGGGCTCCGTTGGAGATGCCTGCTGAAAAAATGTGTCCTATTCGCTTTGCGCACACGCGCGCACACAGCCACGCGCGAACCATCTCTGCAACCTTTCCCAAGGATGGAGCAAACCGGGGATGCATGCTGAAAAATGTGCCCTATTTGCTCTACACACACACACACACACACAGAGCCAGCCAGCCAGCCACGAGCAAGGGCGCATCATCCATGCAACCTTGCGCGGGGAATGGAGTGTAAACGGGGAGCCAATTGAGATGCCTGCTGAAAATTGTGCCCTATTTGCTCTGCACACACACACACACACACACACACACAGCCAGCCACGAGCATGGGCGCATCATCCGTGCAACCTTGCGCGGGGAATGGAGTGTAAACGGGGAGCCAATTGAGATGCCTGCTGAAAATTGCGCCCTATTGGTTCTGCATGCACACACACGCGCACACACGCGCACACACAGAGAGAGAGAGAGAGAGAGAGAGAGAGCGCGCCAGCTACGAGCATCCTCCACCGCCAGGTACCTTTTTCCAGGTGGGTGTGCTCTACACGCACGTACACACGTACACACACACACACACTCGAGCGCGCGCCCGCCGACGGAGAAGCCGCGGATGCTCCGCGCAGCAATCCGGGACAAGGTTGCAAAAGTCACGCAAGCTGCCCCCCTTCGGGCCACACGCCCCCCCCTCCCACTCCTCGCCCCCTTCCCCAAAATCCCTCCGGGCGGGGGTCCAAAGAAGGAGGGGGAAACCACCCCCACCCCGGGATCCCCGCGTGTTCCGCCCTTAACTCTTTGCAAGCTGAGGTCCGGACCTAGCTGCCCTACCCGGAATCCGGACGCTTTTGCTTTTCTTTCTTTCTTTTTTTTTGCAATCCAAGCCGGCTTTCCGCGAAGTGGGCTGGGAATTGCGTGGGCTTCAACCCCGAGCCAGCCCCAGGAAGCCCGGCGCCGCCGCCGCCCTCCTTGCGCGGGAATTGGAGCGATCTGGACGAAAAGCGCAACCCGGCGAGGTGGCCCCGGCGCTCCGGCGGGCGGGCATGGCAGCCGGAGTCAGCCGTCCCCACGCGCGCGCTCGCCGACACGCGTCTTGCTCCCCTTTTCTTGCGGCAAACGGCGACCACGCCCCCCTGGCCCCGGCTTCAGCCTATCAGCGGGCAGGATCGAGGAGGAGGAAGAGGCTGGATCGCCGGCTTGGTAACTCTTCTCTCCCCGCAGCGGTAGAGCTCTTCTTGCCTGCCGGGGTCCGTTCCCACGTGCGCGAAGCGCCGGGAAGGGAGGGAGGGGGCCGGGAGGGGAGCGGAACGTGGGAATGCAAGGTGGCTCGCGCCTTAGAGGAGAAGGTGCAAGGTGCTTCGTGGGATGGGTGGGGTAGGCGCCTGGGGCGAATCCCGGCAGTCGGGCTGATCTCGTTCCCTGAAGCGAGGGGCAGGGGGTCGGGTGAAAGTGGCTTACGCTCGCACTTGCGTGGTATGTGTGTGTGGAGAGCGACTTGGCAAAGCGGATTGTGCAAACAGCCTGGCCCTGCACGTGTGACGGCATCGGTGCGTGGATGCGTGCAGATAGCTAGCATAGATAGATAGATAGATAGATAGATAGATAGATAGATAGATAGATAGATAGATAGATAGATAGATAGATAGATAGATAGATAGATAGATAGACAGACAGACAGACAGACAGACAGACAGACAGACAGACAATAGATGTGGATGGATGGATGGATGGATGGATGGGGGACGGACGATAGAGTAGACAGACAGATTATAGTGAACAATGATAGAATAGGATGGATGGATGGATGGATGAGAGAGAGACAGAGATGAGAGAGAGATGATAGAAAGAGAGAGAGATGATAGAAAGAGAAAGATGAGAGATGATAGAAAGAGATGAGAGAGAGATGATAGAAAGATAGAGAGATGAGAGAGAGATGATAGAAGAGAGATGATAGAAAGAAAGAGATGAGAGAAATGATAGAAAGAGAGATGAGAGAGAGATGGTAGAAAGAGAGATGAGAGAGTTGATAGAGAGATGAGAGATGATAAACATGATAGATAAGAGAGAGACAAAGATATAGATAGATAGATAGACATAGATGATATATATATATATATATATATATATATATATATATATATATATATATATATAATACTTAGATGAAACATAGATATATAGATACAGACAGATAGATAGATACTATAGAAAGACAGAAAGTTAGGGATATTTCCACTTGATTTATAGTTGTGTTTAAGTCTAGATGAGTATTCACATGTATCACACACACACACACACACAAACACAAACAGACTTATACATAGAAACCATTAAGTGGAAGCACAGTTAAACTGTCAGCATCTGCCTCTCTCCAGGCTAGGATAAGATTTGATTTCAACCTCTCAGGGTTGTTGTTCAGTTGCCCCCCCCTCCCACCAGCACTTTATAAATTGCCCCAGTGCAGCTTCTGCAGCAGAGTAGTACGGATCAGTGGAAGTTTCTGCATGCCTTCAAAGGCAGCCCCATGGAGAGCGAATTGCAGTAATCTAATCAAGGAAAAAAAGAGCCTAATGCTGGGAAAGATGGAGGGCTGGATGGAGTCACTGAAGAATTAGGCGTGAGCGTAAATGGACTCCAGAAGATGGAAGAGGACAGGAAGGCCTGGAGGAACGTCATCCGTGGGGTTGCGATGGGTCGGACACATCTTTGCAGCTAACAACAACAACAACAACAACAACAAATCAAGGAACACCAAGGATTCAAGCCATTGCCTTCGGTGCCCCCTGTTCAAAGCCAAAGGGGTGCAAAGCTGGGCAAAAGTCCTCCAAACTATCATCGCTCACCTGCCGGGCAACAACTAACCAACTTTGGCTAACATCAGTGACCGGAGATGGTCTAATCTTGGCATCGGTGCTCCGGGGAAATCCACAGCTGCTCCGTCTTGCTTGGATTGAGTTTGAGCCTCTCGATCCCAGGTCATGAATTTCTATCCCATCTCTGGAAGTGTGTGGGGGGGGGGGTCGTGGGGGGAAGGGCAAGGGAAGTCAACTTCCAGCTAACAGAATTCTTAATTTTTACAAGGATCCCGCGCAGGACCCCATTCCCATCCTCACACCCACCTTTGTTGCAGGAATTGGGGGTGTCTAGTTTAATGAAGCCAGGGACGCGGTGGCTCAGTGGGTTAGGACGCTGAGCTTGTCGATCAGAAGGTCGGCAGTTTGGCGGGTCGAATCCCGAGTGCCGCGTAGCAGAGTGAGCACCTGTTACTCGTCCCAGCTTCTGCCAACCTAGCAGTTCGAAAGCACGTAAAAATGCAAGTAGAAAAATAGGGACCACTACGGTGGGAAGGTAACAGCGTTCCGTGCGCCTTTGGCGTCTAGTCATGCCGGCCACATGACCACGGAGACGTCCTCGGACAAGCGCTGGCTCTTCGGCTTTGAAACGGAGATGAGCACCGGCCCCTAGAGTCGGAAACGACTAGCACGCGTGTGCGGGGGAACCTTTACCTTTACCTTACCTTAGTTTAATGAAGAGACGAAGTAGGGATGATTTTTGAGGGGCTGCCACAAAAAAGAGGAGGGGGGGTGTCTGTCCACCTATTCTCCAAAGCGCCAGAGGGCAGGACCAAAAGCAGTGCTTTTTTTGTAAATGAAAAAGGTGCCGGAACTCACACATGTCATACAACCTGCCTTGCCTACCCTACAAGGTTCCATCCAAAAAAGGTGCCGGAACTCCGTTCTGACCGTTCAATGAGAAAAAAAGCCCTGACCAGAAGTAACAAATGGAAACTAATCAAGGAGAAGCAACCTAGAACAAAAGTGGGATTTCCTGACCGCGAAAACAGTCAGCGGAACGGCTTAGTCGTTGTGGGTGCCTCCATCGCCAGAGGGTTTCAAGAAGAGATTGGACAGCGCCTCGTCTGGACTACTATAAGGTCCCCTGCTTGAGCAGGGGGCTGGACTAGAAGACCTCCAAGGTCCCTTCCAACACTGTGGTTCTATTCTGCCATTTCTGCACTGGCTTTTTCCATCTCCCACGGATATTATGCTGCTATAGAGACAGGCCTTAAATAAACTCCCAACTTACTAAGCACACTAGTGGAAGTCATTATTCAACGGCATGTTATCGGTGCATAACCGTTCTTTTTTTTTTTCCACCCGGGGTGGGAATAGTTGCCACATTATTATTTTTTTTTCATTTAGTAAGGTATGAGGTACGTGACATGGAATTCAAGATTCTGAAGATAGAAGAGTTTGAAAGAATAATAAATAAGGATAATAATAAATAACCCAGAAGAAGGATCTGGGCATTTAACAGCTGGGTAACATCAAGCATAGACAGGTTTAAAAAATGGGATTAGTAAAGAAGGAAAGCAGTCCTCAATTTACGCCTATAACTTGAGCCTCAAAATTCCGTTGCTAAGCGAGACAGCTGTTAAGTCAGCTTTGTCCCGTTTTATGACCTTCCTTGACACCGTTGTTTTTTCCTTGGTGGTTCCTGAATTAGGATATGGTTTTCTGCTTGATCGTTTGTCTGGTCTTCATCCCCGCTTATCTAGATGCTGAAAATCAGTTTTCTGCATGGTGCGTGACCCTGCTCCATCCATGAAACTGGGGCGAAAGACGGTCCAGATTTAAGATACGACCCCAGAGGAGGCCGTATTTGCAAACCTCCGCACACCCCCCACCCCCCCCACACACACCTTGGAACATTTCCCTGGCAGAGTATCTGCGCGTCGGTGCAGTTTTGCCAACTGCAGCTTTGGCATTTGATCTGTTTTCATCCAGCAGGAGAACATTTGTAGGCGTTACGGAGGCTCCAATGCGCAGCTTTTGCTCAGGCAGAAAACCAAAAGAGAGGTTGAAGAGGAGGCTGACCCGGGTCCCGCAGACAGACTCCCAGACCTGTGTTCACACAACACACCGAGTCGCCCCTCCGCTCCAATCTTATCAGGGTGCATTAAAAACATGGACCAAGGAGCATTTATGGCAGGTAGATGAAAGGGCAGACAACCCCATGGGTTTCTTATAGGCGGTTGGGCCTCTTCCTTGGGATTTTCTGGTGGTCTCCCATCCAAGTATTAACGGGGTGTGTGTGTGTGCTTCAGAGTGTTTTCCCTCCTTTGCTTCGTTTCTGCAAAATGTCTTGGTAGCTGTTTCTGCACATCTTTCCCTTCCTTCCTTCCTTCCTTCCTTCCTTCCTTCCTTCCTTCCTTCCTTCCTTTTTCCTTTCTCTTTCTCCTTCCTTTCCTCCTTCATTCCTCCTTCCCTTCCTTTTTCTGTCCTCCCCTCCCTCTCCTTTTTCTTTTTCCTTCCTCCTTCCTTTCTTCCTTCCTTCTGCTTTTCTTTCTCCTTCCTTCTTTCTCCTTTGTTCCTCCCTCCCTCCTTCCCTCTCGTCTCCTGTCCCTTTTCTCTTTCTCTTTTTCCTTCCTTCCTTCTTTCCTTTCTTCCCCTTTCCTTTCTCTTTCTCCTTCCTTTCTTCCTTCATTCCTCCCTCCTTCCCTTCCCTCTCCTCTCTCCTCTCCTCTCCTTGTTCTTTCTCTTTTTTAACTTTCTTCTTTTCTTTCTCTCTTTCTCCTTCCTTCCTTCCTTCCTTCATTCTTTCCTCCCTCCTTCCCTCCCCTCTCTCCTCTCCTTTTTCTTTCTCTTTTTCTAACTTCCTTCTTTTCTTTCTGTCTCTTGTTCTCTTTCCTTCCTTCCTTCCTTCCTTCCTTCTTTCCTCCCTCCTTCCCTTCTCCTTCCCTCTCCTCTCTCCTCTCTTCTCCTCACCTTTTTCTCTTTCTTTCTTTCTTTCTTTCTTTCTTTCTTTCTTTCTTTCTTCTTTCTTTCTTTCTTTCTTTCTTTCTTTCTTCTTTCTTTCTTTCTTTCTTTCTTTCTTTCTTTCTTTCTTTCTTTCTTTCTTTCTTTCTTTCTTTCTTCTTTCTTTCTTTCTTTCTTTCTTTCTTTCTTTCTTTCTTTCTTTCTTTCTTTCTTCTCTCCTTCCAGCCTTCCTCCCTCTCTCCTTCCCTTCCTTCCCTCTACTTCCTCCCCCCTCCCTACACCATAACGGCTCCCCCTAGAATGTTCTGGACTTCAATGCCCAAACGTTGGGTGAAAAAACACACACATCTGGTACAGTAGATAGAACACATCTGGGCCAGGCTGTCCGGCTGCCTTCCTTTCCTCCGCGTCCTTCCATTTTAAATTAGAAAATGCCATTTTCCCTAACCACCTTTTCCGTTTAGCTGAGGAGTGATGACTTTTGCCAAGATCTCCCCGTGATTTTTCTGGCATATTTGTGGGTGGATTTTTTTTTTCTTTCTGAATTTCTTCTGCCGTAGGAAGAAAATCTCTTGATTTCACAGGGGCCCTGCTTCAGAAGTGACAGAAGCTGCCTTACTCAATAAGACACCTCAGTCAGAATTTCCCTCCTGACTTCTTATCCCAAAGGTGCTTTTTCCAAGAGGCAACTGGATTTTCCTGGGTTTTTTTTCCCCTTGAAAACATTTCACTTCTCATTCCAAGAGATTTCTTCAGTTCTAGGTGAATGGTGGGGAACGGAAGGAGTCCAAAATTTCTTTTTTATTAAGTGAGACATTTGTTAAGTGAGGGATGCCCCATTTTACAACCTTTCAAGCCACGGCTGTTAAGTGAATCGCTGCAGTTGTTAAGGGAAATCTGGCTTCCCCCGTTGACTTTGCTTGTCAATATTTTCTTTTCTCACACTTTTCACAAGGTCGCAAAATGGAATCGTGTGACCCCAGGACACTGCAACTGTCATACATATGAAGCAGTTGCCAGGGGTCTGAATTTTGATCACGGGACCGTGGGGGATGCTGCAACCGTTGAAAGTGTGAAAAATAGTCATAAATCACAAAATTACAATGCTGTTGTAATTTTGAGCAGTCACTAAATGAGCTGTCGTAACTTTGAACTGTCACTAAATGAACAGTTGTAACTTGAGCACTACCTGTACTATGGCACTGGAAAAAAGTGACTTATGATCATTTTTCATAGTTACGACCTTTCCAGTATCCCCATAATCATGTGATCGAAATTCAAATACTTGGCAACTGGTTCCATTGTGCCCCAAAGTCATCTGATCCCCTTTTGTGACCCTCTGACAAGCAAAGTCCAAGGGAAACCAGATTCACTTAACAACCTGGTTACTAACTTATCGACTGCAATGATTCACTTAGCAATGGTGGTAAGAAAGGTTGCAAAATGGGGCAAAACTCACTAAACAAATGTCTCACTTAACAACACAAATTTTGGGCTCCATTGTGGTTAAAAATCGAGGACTACCTATTTATTCTTTGCGGACATCTGATCGTCAGCACTCTGAGGGTCGACTCCCTCAGATGACCACAATGAATATAAATCCATTGTGTCATCCTCTTTTTCTCCTTCCTTCCACCTTTTACAGCATTGGAGCCATCCCCAAAGGGCTGGGTCTTCACATCCGTTAAGATATTTAAAATTTAATAGCTGGAGCAGTGAAGGATTATCCTTAGACCATGAGCAAGAACACACACTTACAACTAATTGGTTAAAGAGAGCTGGCCACTGCGTGAGGTAATCTGAGCTGTGATTGGTTGCTGTGAGAGTAAAGGGGGTGTTTCCTTGTTTCCCGCCTTTTTCCCTCAGTGTGCCTGTGTCCTCTCTGTCATTTCCCTCACAATGTTCCTGCTGGGTTGATTTACCTCATGAGGTTCCTGCTGGGTTGATTAGAATAGAATAGGAATAGAATAGAATAGAATAGAATAGAATAGAATAGAATAGAATAGAATAGAATAGAATAGAATAGAATAGAATAGAATAGAATAGAATAGAATAGAATAGAATAGAATAGTTGAAAGGGACCTTGGAGGTCTTCTAGTCCAGCCCCCTGCCCAAGCAGGAGAACCTGTCCTATACCGTCTCAGACAATGAGATTTACCTCATGATGTTTCTGTTTGCCTCTCTTATTTACTGTAAATGTATTTATTTATGAAGGTGGAAGAGGCCTTCATCTGGCAGTGGATAGACAATGGCAAATATGATGATGATGATGATGAAGAAGAAGAAGAAGAAGAAGAAGAAGAAGAAGAAGAAGAAGAAGAAGAAGAAAAAGAAAAAGAAGAAAGAAGCAGAAGGAGAAGGAGAAATTTATTTATATAAAACCACAAGTTCTTGTCAGCGTCTCTGACTCCATTTGGACATCGGCTGTGCAATTCCCTGATAAATGTCTATGGAGATTCACAGTCATCCAGGTCATGGTTGTCCCAAAGAAAACATGGCAGACTACAGGAACCATTTGTGCTTCAGTTTGAGATGCAGACAGCACAACTCATCCCCAACAGCCTGCGCCCGTCCTCAACAGTAAAGGGACCCAGGGCAGAAAACATCCTGCAGCCAAGAAAGCTCCACACCCATTTGCACCACTCTGGTGTCCCTGAGGATACAGATAAACCTCCAGGTGGCCTCAACGACTTTCTAAAAGGAGGCAAATGACCATCTGTCTGCAAGGAATATAACTCCCTCCATCCTCCACCCTTCAGCTAGAACTGAAGAAGCTTCTGGGATGGGAAGCGAAACGTCTTCAAAGGCAAACAAGAAAGTCCAGTTGTTGCCTCGTGAAAAAAGCACCTTTGGGAATTCCCTGACAACTTCATGTGTCCAAAGGAGGATAATTTGGCCCTGGTCATTTGTACCTGGAGTGAGACCTCTGGGTTGAGAGGTTTGATGTGTTTCATGGCTCTCCACAGTCTTCTCAGAAACCTTCTCCACCACCAAAGTTCAAAGGGAGTCTTTCTCTCCCTCAAAATCCAATGTTCACTTCCACAGTGTCACAGCGAAAACCATAGCTTGCACAATTCAGTTCAGGGACTGACTTTTGCTTTTCTTAAAAATAGGTTACGTAAGTCTTAAATTTAACTGAGTGGTGAGTCACTCCGTTCTGCATCTGAAGAAAAGTGGAGAATTCTTTCTCTCTTTGGAACTGTAGTAGTAAACAGATGCCCATATGCACACACATTTACACACAGAGACAAACACATATCAATGGTATAGGGCAGGGGTAGGCAACCTCAGCTCTTTTATGACTCGTGGACTTCAACTCCCAGAATTCCTCAGCCAGCATGGCTCAGCTTGGAAACCTCTCCCTTTCCCCTCAGCGTGGCTGGCTCAGGAATTCTGGGAGTTAACGTCTATTGCCCTAATTCATGGGTAGGCAAACTTGGCTCTTTTATTGACTCGTGGGCTACAACTCCCAGAATTCCTCAGCCAGCATGGCTCAGCTTGGAAACCTCTCCCTTTCCCCTCAGCATGGCTGGCTCAGGAACTCTGGGAGCTGAAGTCCACGAGTCATAATAGAGCCAAGGTTGCCTACCCCTGGTATAGAGTTTCCTGCCTAAGCAGTGGGTTGGACTAGATGACCTCCAAGGTCCCTTCCAACTTTATTATTATTAATAATATTTCCACTATTTGAGATTTGGGGGTCACAAATGACAGTCACATGACCCTGGGACACTGCAACCGTCATAAATCTACGCCAGGTGCCAACCACCCAAATTTTGATCACATGACCTCGGGGATGCTGTGACACCCATAAGTGTGAGGAACAGTTGTAAGTCCTATTTTTAACACTTGTCATGACTTTGAAATGAATGGAGGAAATACGAACCTTTCTCCAAACGATATTCTTTTTTTTTTTACTCCGTTCTTATTTATGTATTTTTAATTTTTATAAATGACCGTATACAGATTTTTCATAAGTACTTTTGACAGGTTGTTACATTACATTCAACAGGTCTTCTGTCCCTGGTTTTGTTTATCGGGGTTAACCCATTTGATTTGATTTCAGCAGGAATCCATTTCACCACACAATGTACAGATAGTCCTCAACTAAAAATGGTTCATTCAAAGTTACAACGGCACTGAGAAAATGGCTTATGACCGGCTTTCACACGACCGTTGTAGCTTCCCCACGGTCCCATGATCAAAATTCCGACACTTGCCAACTGACTCACAGTTATGACGGTTGCGACATCCCAGAGTCATGTGATCCCCTGACGAGCAAAGTTAATGGGGAAGCCAGATTCACTTAACGGCCGTGTTACTAACTTTACAACTGCAACGGTTCCCTCAACAACTGCGGCAAGAAAGGTCGTAAAAAGAGGACAAATTCACTTAACGATGGTCTCACTTAGTGACAGAAGTTAATTGCGGTCGTAAGTTGAGGACTACCTGTAAGGAGAGTCCTAAATGCAGGGAAAAATCACATCAAGGGTTTAGGAGAATTCCCAAGGAATTCATTGAGAAGAACTGAATTCAAGATTCCATAAACGCTAACAGTTCTGGCGACAGGAGACTAAGAATATCACCAGTGACCTACATTTCATTCTACAAATAGCCCCGAAACTCCTTTATTGACCTTGGAGCAAATAAGAGCAGAAGATGACGAATTTAATAAATGCACAGAACTGCACGAAAACAGAGATCACTCAAGGAAGATTGTGAAGGCCATGAGGTGGGTGATAAAGCATACTTCAAAGGACTGGCTTGGTTTTGTGGTGAAGGCACCAGCCTAGAAACTGGGAGATGGTGAGTTCTAGTCCTGCCTTATGCCTGAAAGCTATCTGGACGACTTTGGACCAATCACCAGGAGATGGTGACTTCTAGTCCCACCTTAAGCCATTAAAGCTGGCTGGGTAACTTTGAGCCAATTACCAGGAGATGGTGAGTTCTAGTCCTGCCTTAGCCATGAAAGTCAATGGGTGACTTTGAGCCAATCACCAGGAGATGGTGAGTTCTAGTCCTGCCTTAGCCATGAAAACCAATGGGTGACTTTGAGCCAATCACCAGGAGATGGTGAGTTCTAGTCCTGCCTTAGGCACGAAAGTGGGCTGGGTGACTTTGGGCCAATCACCAGGAGTCGGTGAGTTCTAGTCCTGCATTAGGCACGAAAGTGGACTGGATGATTTTGGGCCAATCACCAGGAGTCGGTGAGTTCTAGTCCTGCCTTAGGTACAAAACTCAGCTGGGTGACCTTGGGTCAGTCCCTCTCTTTCATACTAAACCCTCTACTCAGGATCGTTGTTGTGGGGGAAAATAGGAAGAGGAAGGAGTATTACGTACGTTCGCTACCTTAAATTACTAATAAAGCAATAAAGGCGGGATAAAAAAAAATCTACTAGATTAATAAACTGCCCTAACTTCTCATTTATCCACTGCTCTGCGGCCTCCGGTTTGTCCGCTTTTAGCGAACAGAAAAACTGACTTTTTTCCCCAAGAAAGTTTTCTCCCCGACTTTCACTCACGCATCTCGACCAAAAATGGAAGGAAGCTTTTTTTTTGGCAAATTGCAAAGCGTCAGCATTAAAACCCGGAAAGATGTAAGCTGTGTCTCAGCCAACAGCATCAACGCTCCCTTCTAGCTACAAAGTCAGCTCCCCCTTAAAAGAAAAAAAAGAAAAACCACCGCCAGAGAAAGATGAAAGCCGATCTCTCCCAGGATCTTGAAAGAAGGCAGAAAAAAAAAGAGAAACTCTCTCCCTCGTTTTTTTTTTTTTTCCTTTTTTTTAGGGTAAGAAAACATGTCAGAAATCGCAAAGCATATTTTAGCACGGCAAGAACATTTGATGTCAGCTCTTTGCAAGTGGCAGCTTCAGAGGCAGACGTCGCCGTTAGCCCCTTCCTTCATATCTCTTTTTTTTTTTTTTAGGGCAGGGACTAGCTTATTTTGAAATAGCGATGCCGAGTGGCTTCCTTGACTTATGACTAGAGACGGGAAGGCCTGGGGGAAAAAAACCTGGAAAAATTAGAAAAACGGAAAAAAATAACCTGTTTTTTTTTAAAAAAAAAATCTGGTTTCCCTCTCCCCCCAGGCCTTTCTATTTCTACTTATGGCCACGATTAAGCCCACAAAGGTGGGGAATGGAAGGAGTCCAAAATTTCCTTTTGCTAAGCGTGACCTTTGTTATGCGAGTTTTGCCCCACTTTACAGTCGTTAAGTGAATCACTGCAAGTTGTTCGGTTAGTAACATCGTGGTTGGGTGAATTTGGCTCCCCCCCCCTTGACTTTGCTTATCCGAAGGTCGCAAAAGGGGATCACGTGGCCCCGGGGGACACTGCGACCGTCGTAAATTTGAGTCAGGCCAAGCATCTCAGTTTTTTGGTTTTTTTAATTGAAAAGTTTTACAATACATTTTGAATACAATCCCCCCTCCTCCCCCTCCCCTCTCCCCAACCCCCCCCTACCCTACCCTCCCCCCTCCCTGACTTCCCAGAGCTGAATACAGGGTATAATAATACAAACAAACATAATCTAAAATATGCTAACAAAAATAAAACATTAAATTCTATCGCACTTTAACTCTCCATAGTCAAAATATTAATAAAATAACTACTAACTAGTTATACGTCATAAAAATCCACTACTTATTCAAATGCTAAATGAAACTTTTTAGTCCCATATTTATTCTGAATGTATTCAATCCATCTTCTCCATTCCACAGTGTATCTCTGTTGCGATTGGTCTTTCAAATATGCTGAAATCTTTGCCATTTCCTCCAAGTTAGAAACTTTCAAAGTCCACTCTTCTATAGTCGGCAGTTCCTCCTTCTTCCAATATTGCGCTACTAAAAGTCTCGCTGCCGTGATTAAATTCAACATCAACTTTAAATCTATAACAGTAGTATCTGTAATAATACCCAATAAAAACAATTGCGGAGAAAACTTTATCCTTTTCTTAAATATCTTTTGCATATTCCACCAAATTTTAATCCAAAAAGCTTTAACCCTTTTACAAGTCCACCATATATGAAAATACGTTGCATCCTCACAACCATACCTCCAACATTTCGGCTGGAAGTTCGGATACATACTTGCTAATTTTTTAGGGTCTAAGTGCCACCTATAAAACATTTTATAAAAATTCTCTCTTAAATTTTGGGCCTGTGTAAATTTTTCATTTCTAACCCAAATCTTTTCCCAAGTGTCCATTGTTATAACTTCTTGAAAATTCTGGGCCCACTTTATCATACAATCTTTAACAAGTTCCGTTTCTGAATCAATTTCTATCAATGTATTATATATCCTTTTTACATGTGCTTGACCTTGATCTCTAATTTGTTTTACCAAATTTTCATCAGTCATCGAAAAGCCAGCTTTCTGGTCCTCTTTCCATCTAGCCTGTAATTGCCCATACTGGAACCAAGTTTGTACAATCTTTTCTTCTTTTAAAATATTATATGGCTTTAATTGCCATACATTCCTCTCTAAACTTAAGATTTCCTTATATGTAGTCTCATCATGTTTAAATCCCACATTTATATTTTCTATTGCATGTTTAGGTATTGCCCAGATTGGTATCTTATAATTTAACTTATATCTATGCTTTTTCCAAACTCGCAACAGAGCATACCTTAAAATATGTATCTTAAACACATTATCCACCTTCTTATCATACAATAAATAGCCAAGCATCTCAGTTTTGATCATGTGACCCCGGGGATGCTGCTGCGGTCGTAAGTGCAGAAAACGGTCATAAGTCACTTTTTTTCCCGGGCCGTTGTAACTTCGAGCGGTCACTAAACACAAAGTTGTAAGACAAGGACACCCTGGATGTTCTCGCTGCTTATCAACGTACAAAGCAGTGGAGTTCCAAATTTTTCTTTCGAGTTCTTTATGCATCTTGTCCTAAAAAGAAAATTTTATAAATGCTTTAAAAATCGTCTGAAGAAGGACTAAAAATTCTGACCTCAATATTTCTTTGCTTGATCGCAGGTCCAACAGAGGTGCTTAGAATAATTTCTTGATAATTTCTTGCCGTTGTCGTGATTGTGCTATTCTTTTGTGCTTTAAAATTAAAGCCCATCCTCAATACAGGTGGTCCTCGACTTACGGCCGCAATTGAGCCCAAAAATTTCTGTGGCTAAGTGACACAGTTGTTAAGTGAATTTGTGCCTCATTTTACGACCTTTCTTGGCACGGTTGTTAAAGGAATCACTGCAGTTGATAAGTCAGTAACCCGATTGTTAAGTGAATCTGGCTTCCCCCATTGACTTTGCTTGTTCGAAGGGCATGAAAGGGGATCACGTGACCCCTGGACATTGCGACCGTCATAAATATGAGTCAGTTGCCAAGCGCCTGAATTTTGATCCATGGGGATGCTGCAAGAGTCGTAAATGTGAAAACGGTCGTAATTCTCTTTTTTCAGTGCCGTCATAACTTTGAATGGTCAGTAAATGAACTGTCATAAGTCGAGAAGTATCTGTAATCTAGAAAGATCTGTAGGTTTTGCTCTCATCATCAAACTTCTTCCTGATTTGGAAATTATTTGGTTCTCTCCTATTTTTACACACAGAGACACATACTGTACAATGAAATGTGCTTTTTGGAATAACAGACACAATTATTTGCAAATTTTGAAGACAGCACTAAATTGGGTTCAAGCCTTTTTTCAGCTGTATAATAAAAAGTGTGAACAAGTTCCCTGAAGATTGCAAAAATTAACATCTTAGCTCACACAGCAAAGAAAGTAGACCCGTAGTATAATGTACAGTGCATAGTGGCTGGGGAATTCTGGGAGCTGAAGTCCAGTAATGCTACCTGGGAGATTCTGGGAGTGGAGCGCCAGACATGCTGGCTGGACAATTCTGGGTGTTGATGTCCATGGATTCTGGCTGGGGGATTCTGGGAGTTCAACTCCACACATGCTGGTTGGTGAATTCTGGGAGTTGAAGTCCACACATCTTAAACTGGCCAAAGTTGAGGAATATAGTTCTAACAGATGGGAGATCACATCACACGTTTCTCTGAGAAGAAAAGAAAGTGATTGGCCAAAGGCGGGACTAGAACTCACCGTCTCCTGGTGATTGGCCCAAAGTCACCCTGCCGGGTTTCATGCCTAATGCAGGACTAGAACTCGCTGTCTCCTGGTGATTGGCCCAAAGTCACCCAGCCAGCTTCATGCCTAAGTCAGGACTAGAACTCACCGTCTCCTGGTGATTGGCCCAAAGTCACCCTGCCGGGTTTCATGCCTAATGCAGGACTAGAACTCACCGTCTCCTGGTGATTGGTCCTAAGTCACCCAGCCGACTTTCATGTCTGATGCAGGACTAGAACTCACCGTCTCCTGGTGATTGACCATTGCAGAGTGACAGGACGAAGCCCTTACATTCTGTGCAGCGACATCTTCTCTTTCCTTTAATGCAGCAAAAGAAACGAAATTTCCCAGGAGCACCCTGCACCCATCTAACCTCTGTGTGCATAGGGAACATCTGGAGAGTATTAAAAAAAAAAACTATTCTGTGTGTGTGTGTGTGTGTGTGTGTGTGTGTGTGTGTGTGTGTAGTTTTAGAGACAAAGTGAGTGGCAATTCTTGCAGCTCTGAAAAGCATTAGTCTGTAACAACTACAAAGCGGCTTTGTTAAAGCTCATTGAACAAGCGGGCCGTAATGAGGCATCAGCAACTGATCTAAATCCCCGGATTGTTGAGCCATTCAGAGCCGAGTGTTTGATGAATATACGGCACGACAAGAAAAAAAGGCTGGCTGCAAACTTGATGACCAGCCTGTTCCCAAGATCAGAATCAGGAAAACAATTGGGACGGAGGGGAAAATAATTGTCAAGAGAGGGGGGAAAAATGAAGCGGAACCCCCTTTTTAGCAATACTTTTAAAGGACCAACCGGATCTTTCTTTTTCAGAATGTTTTTCTCCTGTTTTCTGCTCTTTTTTATTTCCCAGGAGCATTTGATCCCGGGTCAGGAGAATTATGCCAAACATCCAGAAAACACGGTTATCACACACTCAGTTTTGACTGGTCCAAAGTCACCCAGCTGGCTTTCCTGCCTAAAGCAGGACTGGAACTCAGAGTCTCTTGGTGATTGGCCCCAAAGCCACCCACCCGGCTTTCATGCCTAAAGCGGGACTAGAACTCACCAGCTCCTAGTGACTGGTCCAAAGTCACCCAGCTGGCTTTCCTGCCTAAAGCGGGACTGGAACTCAGAATCTCCTGGTGATTGGCCCCAAAGTAATCTCGCTGACTTTCATGCCTAAGGTAGGAGTAGAACTCACCGTCTCCTAGTGACTAGCCCAAAGTCACCTGGCTGGCTTTCACGGCTAAGACGGGATGAGCATACCAAGTTTCATGCATTGTTTTATTTTCAGGGATAATTTAATCGTTTTAATTGTCTTTTAACTTTTGTATTTTGTATTGGTGTGATTTTAAAATGCCCTGTAAACCGCCCTGAATCCTTCGGGAAAGGGTGGTATATAAATCTAATAAAATTAAATTAAATTAAATTAAATTTGGGACAAGGGTGGGAAGGGTGGGGGGGCAAGCCACGGATGGGGCAGGCCAGAATTAAAACTCATCCCTTGCCTCTTTTGAGATGTGGATGTCATCAGAACCGTTGCCGGCAATTCCTGCACAGACCGACTGGGAAAATGTTTAACTTTTCCAAACTCACAGCAAACCTTTAATTTGGCACAGCCGTGGAGGCCGCACAGCCTAAACGAAGCTGAAAAGAGCCCCCCTTGGGTGCCCACCTCTGAATGGCATGCCCGCTGCAGGCAGTTGTGGCAGAATTACAAACACAGTCATTTGCGGTACAATTTGATGAACCTTGGCCAGGCTTTTAACTCAGCACGCCAAGGCCTCCACTGGAGTCAGTGGAGTCAAATTAGGGGCTAATGAGCAAGCTATTTACTCCTACTCCTTAAGTAGGAGCGGTGGCGGCGCAGTGGTGAGAATGCGGTACTGCAGGCCGACTCTGCCCACACACCAGCAGTTCGATCCTGACCAGCTCCAGGTTGACTCAGCTGTCTATCCTTCCGAGGTCGGTCAAATGAGGACCCAGATTGTTGGGGGCGATAGGCTGACTCTGTAAACCGCTGAGAGGGGGCTGTGAAGCGGTATATAAGTGCTGTTGCTATGATAGCAACCTTCCAATATTTTAGGGTCTGTCACAGAAAGAGGGTGTGTGTGTGTGTGTGTGTGTGTGTGTCAACCTGTTCTCCATAGCATCTGAGGACAAGACGTAATGGGTGGAAGTTCAAAGATGGGGGTTATAGGAATGAACTTTCTCTGCTCCAGCAGAAGTCCTGGAGAATCTCAGCCCACCCAGGACAGAATGACAGAATAACAAAATGACCGAATGACAGAGTGACAGAATAACAGAATGACAGAATAACAAAATAACAGAGTGACAGAATGACAGAGTGACAGAATAACAAAATGACCAAATGACAGAGTGACAGAATAACAGAATGACAGAATAACAAAATAACAGAGTGACAGAATGAGAGTGACAGAATAACAGAATGACAGAATAACAAAATAACAGAGTGACAGAATGACAGAGTGACAGAATAACAGAATGACAGAATAACAGTGACAGAATAACAGAATGACATAATAACAGAGTGACAGAATAACAGAATGACAGAATAACAAAATAACAAAGTGACAGAATACAGAGTGACAGAATAACAGAATGACAGAATAACAAAATGACCGAATGACAGAGTGACAGAATAACAGAATGACAGAATAACAAAATAACAGTGACAGAATACAGAGTGACAGAATAACAGAATGACAGAATAACAAAATGACCGAATGACAGAGTGACAGAATGACAGAATAACAAAATGACCGAATGACAGTGACAGAATAACAGAATGACAGAATAACAAAATAACAGAGTGACAGAATGAGAGTGACAGAATAACAGAATGACAGAATAACAAAATAACAGAGTGACAGAATGACAGAGTGACAGAATAACAGAATGACAGAATAACAGTGACAGAATAACAGAATGACAGAATACAGAGTGACAGAATAACAGAATGACAGAATAACAAAATGACCGAATGACAGAGTGACAGAATAACAGAATGGCAGAGTAACAGAACGTCAGAATAATAAACAGAATAACAATAAAAATGATATTCAGAGAAGGTGCGCCCTGCAGCGCCAGGAAGCCAGGAGGGATTTCATCCCGTCTCTGCCTCAATTTTACGACGGGACATCCAGAGGAAGCCCAGATTCCCATGGAGAACAGTTTCTCATCTCATGGCTGCAGAGGCGATAAGGAATGGGAAAGCAACAGGCCTTGGTTTGTTTATTTATTTATTTATTTTTAAAGAAGAGTTTGGAGAAGCATTTGTCTGAAATGGTCTTGGGTTTCCTGCTTGAGCGGGGGGTTGGACTAGAAGACCTCCAAGGTCCCTCCCAACTCTTCTGTTGTTAGTTATCCTGTTACCCTGCCCCCTTCTGGTGGTTCAGATCCATTGCAAGCCCAGGTCAGGCCTTGGGCACTGACCATTTAAGCTTTGAAGCCCGAGCGGCCACTCAAAATGACCCGCGGCCAGCCCCTCTCTGCCCCCAGGCTCTTTATATAAATAAAATTATTATTATTATTATTATTATTATTATTATTATTATTATTATTATTATTATTATTATTATTATTATTATTATTATTATTAGAAACCCAGCAGTGCCCTCTGTCCCCAGGCGGTCAGGGCTGCCCTGAAGTTTTCTTTAAATCAGGAAAAGGCGTTTTTACGTTCCTTCTCGGCATCCCCCACACAGCCCAGGCGTCCACCAGGTCATTTGCTTGGAATGGAGTCGGGCAACAACCAGTCACCGCTTGAAAAATGGGGCTTTGGAAA